>NC_092227.1:68411511-68559011 GCF_036320965.1 Panulirus ornatus | reverse complement strand
TCAGGGAGGTTAACAACACAATGTGTCAAGGGTGTTAACAATACTGGGTGTCAGGGAGGTTAACAATACCGGGTGTCAGGGAGGTTAATAACACCATGTGTCGGGGAGGTTAATAATACTGGGTGTCAGGGAGGTTAATAACACCATGTGTCGGGGAGGTTAACAATACCAGTGTCAGGGAGGTTAACAACACAATGTGTCAAGGGTGTTAACAATACTGGGTGTCAGGGAGGTTAATAACACCATGTGTCGGGGAGGTTAACAATACTGGGTGTCAGGGAGGTTAATAACACCATGTGTCGGGAGGTTAATAATACTGGGTGTCAGGGAGGTTAATAACACCATGTGTCGGGGAGGTTAACAATACCGGGTGTCAGGGAGGTTAATAACACCATGTGTCGGGAGGTTAATAATACTGGGTGTCAGGGAGGTTAATAACACCATGTGTCGGGGAGGTTAACAATACTGGGTGTCAGGGAGGTTAATAACACCATGTGTCGGGAGGTTAATAATACTGGGTGTCAGGGAGGTTAATAACACCATGTGTCGGGGAGGTTAACAATACTTGTCATGGAAGTTAGGCAACAGCTGGTGATCTAATTAGTGGTTCCTATATACGCAAGAGCTGGTGGCTTAATCAGTGGTTCATATATACACAACAGCTGGTGGTTTAATTAGTGGTTCCTATATACACAACCTGTGGTTAATCTGTGGTTCCTATACACGCAACAGCTGGTGGCTTAATTAGTGGTTGATATATAAGATAAGATAAGATAAGATAAGATAAGATAAGATACTTTATTCGTCAAACTGTTATACAAAATGTAATACAAAATGAAATTCGTTTTGGCTTTAGAGCTCCTTAGTAGTTGTAAAAAAAACAAAAAAAAAAACATTAAAATATGAACAAGAAATATTGCATAGGTTATTTCATATAAAATGTTACTTTGCTATTGTGTACATGCGATATCAGCTTGTCACCATCCCTATCATGAACCATCACCTACAGTTATCATGAAACTTAAAGCTAGAAGTTATAGTGATGATAGATGATTGAAAAGCAGAATGCTTTTAGGTACAAACGACTTTTTGTATCTATCAGTGCGCAGCTTGGGCAGAGCTAGCCTTCTACCAGATTTAAGATACGTGTAACAATTATGTAGCGGATGCGTTACATCTTTCATCATTCTGTCTACTTGTTTCATTGTACCTTTTTGATAACAGCTGGTGGTTTAATTAGTGGTTCCTATATACGCAACAACCGGTGGTTGATTAGTGGTTCCTATATACGCAACAGCTGGTGATCTAATTAGTGGTTCCTATATACCCAACAGCTGGTGCCTTAATTAGTGGTTCCTATACACGCAACAGCTGGTAGTTTAATTAGAGGTAGGAGGAGTGACGGCGTGTGTGTGAGGCAGTTCTGGCCGCATCGTTCAGCCAGACAGCGACCAGACCTGACTGGCATCACCCTACCAACCTGAGCTACCACACCCTAACGTCGCCTGGTTAACCTCTTATGTACGGCAGTACGACACATGGGCACGACGGCATGTCCCTCGGGTACGATGGCACGGCCCCTCGAACGGTACGATATCCCCTCTTGAGCACAAGGATGCTAACCTTTCATACGATGGCACGATCCTCAAGGCACGACGACCTAGTCTTCAACTTGACCCACCCCTTAAGGGTTAGGTCGACGTCCAGGCCATCACGCCCAAGGGGTCTGAGCGTCGTGCTTCAGGGCCGTACCGTCGTGCTCAAGGGCATAACTACGTAACAACCACACAAGGCCCCAGAGGTCCGCAGAGCCACACCTCCACTACTGGTCTTGCTCCAGCTGGGGAATACTAACATGACGCCTCTATAAATAGCCATATGCTGTACTTGCTGACGTATGTTTACATTACGTGGGTGTATTTTTTAAACCCTGTCTCCATGTGACCCTGCTTTCGTACAGCTTATTTTTCACCTCGCACTCCGTAATTACTACTGCTGGTGGGTCACTCATTCGCTCTCCCCGCCCATCTGCGCCCTCAGTCATAACGGCGAGTTCTCGCCATCACCATCTCTCATTTTCTCCCCGTCGTCGTGAACCACCCGGCACCCTGGTATTATCATTTCCCGCGAGGAATCCATCATGAACTCGGCCCCGCGCCATAATCCGTCAGCAGAGCTCCAGTGTTCATGATGGCATGGGATAAGCCATTGGCCACATTACCATCCCGTTGGAGTGGCAGGATATTGGACTCCCGCGAGGCGGGCCCGATTAAATCGCGTGCAATTTGGTTTTGATATTGGCATAATGGCCGTTCGTGGATCATTACGAGGCCATGTGATGGCCATTCGTGCCACACTCACCAAAGTAGAAGCCTGGGAAACTCTCAGTCAGATCACTGAGGTTGTGTAGGAACTTGCTTTGGTCTGATGCATATCAAGGTCTGTTTGCATTTCTTCATACATGTATGTGGGTGTGTGTGTGTGTGTGTGTGTATTCAATATTGTGCGGGGAGGGAGTTCTACACTCGTGGGGACCCTAATCCATTGAAATTTCTCTACTATCATTCTTCCTCTGATCCACAACTCTTATGCTATAAAGTACTTCTTTACATCTCTCTTCTAACAAGTTTAATGCCTGTTATGTCCTCTGGTTGTTCTATCCTTGTATCTTCCGATATCTGTTCTCTCTTGACATCATCAAACTGGTATAATAATTCAGAAGTTTTGATCAAGTCAGTCCTCACTCTTTTCTCTTCCACTGTGGACAAATTTACAGCCTCTAATCATTCGTTGTAACTCACTTCACTTAACTCTGGCACCAATTTCCCCCTCCTCCGGACCTTCCCTTATCATTTCTTTTTGTGCTTCTTTACGTGTGGTGACCAAACTTAAGATGCATATTCTAGTCCTGCCTTGCCTTGTCATACGACGCGAATAGTCTGCTGAATATTTCCTTACACAGATACATGAATGCGATCCCAATATTTCTCAGCAAACAGTTCGACTCCTATACAATTATCCTTTAGCGACTGGCGAGGTACAGTACAAAGCAGCCTCCCAAGTCCCACTCACACACAAACTTCTGCAACTTGCTCCCTGCTACATAATAAGTCACATCGAGAACTTCCTTCACTATGTTCCAACCTCACAACTTCACATTTACTTAGGTTGAATTTCACCAACCAAGTACCAGACCAACTTTGGACTCTCTCTAGGTCCCCTTGTAAACTTATCACACTTTCCTTCCCAGACTCAGGTAAAAGTCCAGTCTGTCTGGTAAATCACGAGCACAGGCCAAGAACGATGGTCCTTGAACCGAGCCCTGTGGCACACCACCGGCGACCCCAACCCATTTTGAGAAGGCTTCTCTGACATGTGTCCTTAACGCCTTTCCACTACCACCACCACACTTCTGTTACCACCACTACACAAACCACTGTCACAGCTATACCACCACCACTGCCACACAACGCCACAGCAACCATCACCACAGCAACACATTACCACATACACCACCATCACCTACACAACACAACAATACAGCAATTCCCACCACAGTAACACACCACCACACTGGATCATCCAAAACGTCCAGCGAACGTGGAGGACCTGAGCCTGGCCGTGGAAAGCCATGTATAACGACCGGAAAACAACACACCACTTCGTTAGGACAAAGTGGGGTGGACTGCGGTGGGTTGCCATCGACGGGCTCCAGCGACTGGAACGTGCCCATGACCTGCCAGGCTGCCTCGTGTACCTGCATCCCACTAACTCATCATTTCCCTTTGACCCACTCATCCTGGTACCTGGTACTGCCGCACCCCCCCCCCCCCCCCACACACACACACACACACACACACACACACACTGTTAATCCCTGCAGTGCATTCGCATCTGACGACCAGTCGTATCCATGTTTGGTGAAATAAAAAATCCCCGTTCCTAGGGATGTCGGCCGAATATGCGTTGTAGGAAACATTTCTGTTGCAACAACAGCTGCGACAAAACCCTTGATAGGAATGACTTAACTATAACAAATTTAGTAATATTCACACATCAAATGCTTAGAAAAGAAAAAGAAGAAAACTATAGCGAGGAATATTAACGACAAGACACCCCGGCAGCCATCAGTCATCAAGCAAGACACCCCGGCAGCCATCAGTCATCAAGCAAGACACCCCGGCAGCCATCAGTCATCAAGCAAGACACCCCGGCAGCCATCAGTCATCAAGCAAGACACCCCGGCAGCCATCAGTCATCAAGCATTTTACTTCTATGTAAAATGTCAGGTTCACTACATCTCCACAGTATATCAAATTCATTTGTCTTCTTAGAAAGTATATCAACAGAATCTCGTAAAAGATACGTAGCTTAACTTGCATATTGTCATATAGCGTAATCTAGTCTTATGTCGATGAGTGAAACTGATGTAAGGCTAATTCACATTGATAGTGAAAGACTCTGTATTCATCAATCTTCTATCATTAGAACTTCTAAGGAAAATGAAATTGAATTTTATATGTTCACGTAAGTCTCGCCAACATATTTCACTTGTGTCCAAAGATACAAAACTCTCCCCCTTCACTTCGCCTGCCACCCTCATCACTCCCTGCATCACCTCTCAACCTGACACTATACCAGACGTGCAAGACTCCACCGTTTGACAATAAGAGATGAGCAAGACATCGACCGGAGGCCTGTCACGTTCTACCCCGCGTCCACGCAGCAGAGAAGCCAGTGTAGCGCGAAATTTCTGACCTGCGATATACCTGACGACAGAGCAAGTACATACCTCGTGGCATCTTCCCTTGTCTTCATCCCCACAGTCTGGGCTGGAACCAGGCTGCTGGATTGGGTCGTTGGTCGACCAAGGTGCTGGGAGTCGTAGCCCTCAGGCCCACAGTGAACCCTCACAGCCTAGCTAGTATGGTACACAACGCAGGTACTTGTCCAGAACACTCTTGAACTTTTGCACCGTGCGTCCCATGTTGTTTGTGATGGAATATGGTAAGGTGTTGAGGAGTCTTGGGCTCCGGATGTTTAAAGTGTTCTCTCCTTTTGCATATCGCTTACCTCTGGATTTCAGAAGTAGCATTTTAAAATCTTCCATGACTGTCGTGCCAGTAGGATATTATTTCCGAATGTAGGATGGGAACCATACATTCTAGGATTTTCCAGGTACATATGATGATATGACTCGCGTCTGCCGTCCAGAGGATACAGCCTCAGGGCGTTCAGCCGTTCCCAGTAATTCAGTTCCTTTACACATTCATACGGGCTGTGAAAGATCTCTAGATACTTTTCAACTCCGCAATTTCGTCCGCCTTGTGGGGTGATGCTGGAACGCAAAAATATTCAATTCGTGAAAGAAATTAGTGTCTTGAATAAGATCATCACTGGTTTTTCTTACAATGCCTTGAAGGTCCGCAGGATCCAGTCTGACATCCTTCTGCAAGAGGCAATCGTTGTTTTGTTGAATTCGCTAAAGGTTAGGTTGTTAGGACATTATCACTCCGAGGTCTTTCACATTATTCATGTCGTTTACGACAACGTCTATGTCCAGCAAGCTATGCTGCTTTTGATTTCTTTATTCTTCCCAAACCGAAGAAGTTGAAACTTATCTCCATCGACAAGCATATTGTTCTCAGTTGCCCAGTTTAAAGGCTTCGTTTGTGTCACTTTGTAGCCTTTCGGCATCACCTTTCGATGTGAATCTCACGCTTATTTGTCATTTGCGTCGATGTCAGATATAAAACTGTAGAAAAGGAGGAGTGCAAGTACAGTTTCTTGGGGGACTAAACTTTTTACTATGGAGGCACTGATGATGACATGGTTTACAACTACGTGCTGTGATTTTAGTCAAAACGTTGTATATCCATCTAATTTCTCCCGTTATTCCCATCTTTCGCATTTTATGTTCTATGACACCATGGCCACACTTATCAAATGCTTTCGCAAAGTCTCTATAAATCACGCATGCATTTTCCTTGTTTTCCAGAGCTCCGAGACTCCTATCATAATGGTCAAGCAACTGAGAGGCAAGATCTTCCCGCCCTAAAACCATGTTGTCCTGGGTAATGTGGCTCCTTCACTTCCATGAATTCATTCAGCTTGCCATCTTAAGACTCTTAGAAGATTGTAATGATGTGCGATGTTAACTGCATCAGTTAACAGTTATTTGGTGAATTGCTTTGCTTCCACTTTTGTGAAGTGGAGCGATGTGGGTCAGTGTCAGACTCTCGGTAATGATGCCAGAATCTAGACTTTTCTCCAGAGTATATTTAGTCCTACATATGTCAGGCATTTCTCTATGAAAGTTCCAAGAGCCCGGGCCTGGGGCTGAGTGTGTGGGCGTGCTTTCAATGGTCCTCTCGAAATCTGGTGTTGAGGTGGTGATATCTGCTACGTGGACACTAGAGGGAATACTGTTTAGATGTCGGTTGGGTCATCTATTTTCATTTTTTTTTTCTTTTTTTTTGCTGAATACCGACTGCTATTGCCTTTTAACAATCCCCCTCTTCTCGCCAGTCGTCTGTAAAGTTACCTTCTATTCTGAGAAAGGCTAATAGTGTCTGTGGTTCTAGAGTTGCGTTTTCATACGAGTAAAAGTACTTTGGGTTATTTTCTGTTTCATTTATGGCATTTTCTTCTTATTCTTACTTTGTTTCATACGACATTTCAAGTTATGGTCTATATCTCATAATTCGCTTGACAGATTTTCTTTCCTTTGTTGATTGAGCTGTGGCCTCTTTAGATCTGCAATTCTTTTTCATCTCCTGTAAAGTCTTCGTCTTCCTCGTCCTAAATCAGACCTTCTGTGCTGTCTTCTCGATGGTATACATCTGTCTGTTGCATGCTGGGAGTACCAAAGTGGTCATATCATTTACACTTTCCTCCTCTGGTTTGGTACTGAACAGGGTTTCCCACAGGGTGGCAGACATGTCTCGGATCACCTTCTCCCACTTAATCAGTTAACTGTTAAAACTGAAATTACTGAAAACACCTCCACTGTTTCTTGTGTTCTGAACAGTGGTTTAGCATCTAAGCTTGTTTTTGTTTCAGTCAGGTAATGATCGAAGGAATGGGTGTCGAGATGGTAATATCACACATTAGGTCCACATCATTCATGAAGATTAAGTCGAGAATGTTACTTCCTGTGGTTGGTTTTGTGATCTAAAGCCTGATGTTACAGCAGGTTACACTGTCCAGTGGACACACTGTGGGTAGGCAGTGAACGCTTCAAGATATCAGTGTCATCTTGCCTGTGTCGAGTTCCCGCGAGACAATGGAGGTGGAATGAGACTCCCAAAATCTCTCCAGATAGTGTCAACATATTTTTTACCCCCATCTGGAGGGGCTGCGGCGAGTGGAGGGACCTGTAGCTACTGGTGAGACGTGGGTCCTGGCGGACGAGTGTGCCACACAGGTACTACCCCTACTCACTCATGGCCCCACACATCCTCAACCGGCCTCACATACCTTCCACTCATTCACAGCCCCACACACGGCGAAGTGGTTGACACCAACATCAGAAAAGCAAGAAAAACAATATGGTTGATATTCATGAATCCCTGATGATTTTTGGACTGGATCATATTACAGGGAGGAGAAATAAAGAACGCCGATGAAAAGAATACCAGAGTCTATAAGAAAGCCGAATGTGCGGCTTCGTTAGAATAAGAAAGAATTGGTGGATATACCCACGAAAATGTCAACATCAAACAGTTCTTCAGAAAATGCAAGGAATGAACGAGTTCATAAATTGTTTGAAAAGATGTAAAGAAAATGTGTTGTTATAGAATAAGAGAAGTGGATGAAAAGACTAAACTGAATGATGAAACTGTAAATGTGGACAACATAATGCAAAAGTAAAATGATAGTAAAGAAAGTTCAAGATATGTGGGCTTATGAGAGCAAGACATCTTCCCAGTACAGTACAAATATGTATTCACGCCTCCTACACATACATGACTGAACACTCTTCATACTAACCAATTTTTGCCTAATAAAATATACCGTTTTGATGTATATGTTTAGATAATATGAATGGCGTGTGAAGCAGGTGGAGGAAACCATGGAAAGGTCTCTTGGGGCCTGGTTGTGGACAGGAGGCTGTGGTTTCGATTCGCTACACATGACAGCTAGACTGTGGATTTGAGCGAATGAGATTACTTGTTCGTCTGCTCCTGGCGCTTCCTCGTTAATGCGGGAAATGGCGAACATGAAAAAGTAATACCTTAAAAGAAGGAAGAAGAAGAAGAAGAAGAAGAAGAAGAAGAAGAAGAAGAAGAAGAAGAAGAAGAAACACTCCTGTTTCCTCCCGTTTAATGTTTTTCTCCAACAGGACGGCACAATTCGGGCCAACATAATCCTTACCAAAACTTTTGTCTGAGACACTAAATCGTGCATGAAGGTCACAGTTCACGGTGTTTCCTCTGGCACTGGTGAAGTGTGTGTGTGTGTGTGTGTGTGTGTGTGTGTGTGTGTGTGTGTGTGTGTGTGTGTGTGTGTGTGTGTGTGTGTGTGTCAAGACACGTATGACATAAGTCGAGTGTCTCTCTCTTGCCTGAGAGAAGAATACAGTCATAAGGAGGAGGTAGAGCGACGCTGAACGGAAAATGGTGGAAACGTTACATGAAAATATGGACTGATGAACAGCACTACATCAGGGAGTGGACGGCTTCCCACTCCCTTACACTCCACTATCTCTTATTTTTCCGGTTATTAGTGGTTGTAAAGTAGGGCTAAATGAGCGACATCAGGGGGCTATAACAGGAGCCTGTCCCATCACACGGGAGATGTGTTCGGGAAATATGTGCAGTGAATATGAAGCGACGCGGAAAGTCGGACTTTTGGTCGTCAGGCAGGGATGGAAAGGCCAGCCTCACTACGGTGGTGACGTGCGGGCACACACACACACACACACACACACACACACACACACACACACACAGATAGAGAGAGAGAGAGAGAGAGAGAGAGAGAGAGAGAGAGAGAGAGAGAGAGAGAGAGAGAGAGAGAGAGAGAGAGAGAGAGAGAGAGAGAGAGAGAGAGAGAGAGAGAGACGACGACGACGACATAGTAAAGGGCTTCACTCACTGTAAATATTCAAGATGAAAACATCCCAAGGGTCCAACCTGAAGAAAGAAAATAGGCCACCATTAGAGTTGTGAGGACTGGGTCAAAATAACATTAAGATCGGACACCCGGATTAACCTCTTGTCAATGGCAAAGACTTTGACCCGGGTGGCTGGAGGTATGGTAAAGCTGTCGGACCCGAGGACGAAGGAAACTTAGATCCACACTCTCACCTGAACAGCACAAGAGGAGATGCCTTAGGAGGACAGTGGGTGATGGCGGCCACGTCGAACTGTAATGTTGAAGACTATAACACATCATCATCATCATCATCATCAGGGTTTAACCCAGAGGATCAACGGGATTGCAGAGCTGATCGCTGCTGTGCCGAAGCGTGGAATACCTTGGAATAAGGTGAGAAAGATTCTCATCACCTGTGTCTCTAAGGACAATGTTTCCGTGGAAATTAATCACATTATTTCGTGACAGTGAAATAAACGACGTAAGGAATATTTACGAGTTCCTCGAGAGAAATGAATCGCGTGAGGCATGCGTGGGGTGGGAGACTTGTGGGGAGGTGGCAACCTAAATTAGGGAACTGATGGAGAGTTATGGAGGAGAGAGAGCTTCGTGTAGGCCCCCACCAGGGAGAAGAGATAGACTTGCCTTTCGGGAGGACGGACGGACGGAAGCGGTGGTGTGCGTTGTGGCACTGGACACGAGACATACGTCGGAAAATTGGGTCTCTCATTTACGACGTCTTAACAAAATTCCTCAACGTACTAGAATAACACAATATAAACAAACAACAGTCAGGATGTCTCCTCACACGGTCGCTCTTCGTGAATACACACAAGACAAGGCGGTGACGCCGAGGCCATATCCAGGCAGGGTTTTGGAGGGTCAAATATTACACGACAGAGCGCAATGAAAAAATATAAAAGCTGAACCTCAAATATTGAGTTGTAGTCACAGAGAAGCAAGAAAAACGACACCATGTAGCACTGTGCCCCAGGAGAACACCCCCGCCCCTAGAGGGACATGTTACTCCTGAGGGAACATCCTGCACAAAGAATGAGTACCTTCAGGAAACAATACGTGGTTCCTCACGCGCACTGCCACGGTAGGATCACTCTCCCAGGCAGCGGGCGGGAGGGAACCACTTCTCCTGAGGTGATGCCTTGTCTGGGTATTCACCTCGCCGTGTTAAAAGATCGTCGTCTTCCTAACATGTTTCGCTCTGAAGGGGACGCTATACATCCAAGGTGGCACACGACTGCTGAAGTCCCGATACTAACAATATTCCTGAAAAAGGGGCCACTAATGAGCGACACACGTCCCGGGATCTGGGATACTCATACGTCAGGAAATGAACCCACGGAGGAAGATTCCCAGAGCAGGTCTGGCCGGCCTTTTGAAAGACGGTTCCTCGGGCGAACAGGATCTCGCCAACGTCCTCTGGTATCATGATCATCTTTAAATGTCGTTTAGTCTTGCCAAATATTTTCTTTTCATGTTATTGTCACAGACGGGTATGTCCTGCGCCGGTCTTCAATATTCAAGTCTGGCTTCGTTGGAGGCCTCGAGGAGGAGCGTGGCGAGTGCTGCCCACTGATGCCACGTCATGGGAAGAGACAGTGACAGGGCTGAAGTAAGGTACACGTCACAAGATCTGCACAGCTACACAGAGCACTGGTATTGGTTTACTCGTCAAGCGCGCCAGTCACGAAGGGAAGATCTTCCCGAGGCCACAACTTGAATAATGCAGACAAGAACAGAACAAACGAGAGAGAGAGAGAGAGAGAGAGAGAGAGAGAGAGAGAGAGAGAGAGAGAGAGAGAGAGAGAGAGAGAGAGAGAGAGAGAGAGAGAGAGAGCACATGCCACAACGTAACTACTCCCATCCATCATCCTCACAACATATTTACTGTCAAACAGCACAACTACTTCCGCACGATAAATGAAGTTCTTGAGATAAAATAGCCAAGTACTTTTGGGTCCTCTCCTGAACCTAAAATCGACACAGGTACGGACCTGTGGTGTTTGAGGGGTTCACGGGGGCCAAATGAAGTTCTTGAGATGAAATACCCAGGTATTTCCTACTTCCTCACACAATCATGACAACATTCCTATTTTCTCACAAGATATCAAGTTCCTCACAGCATATTTACCTCCTCGAAATACCCTCACAACAAAGCTAACTCCTCACATCCTTCTAACCCAGAATCCATCTCGAGTTAACCTTCTCACAACATCTTTTCACAACACATCCACTCTTTCACAACACAGCACCTCCCTACATCATACAAACACACTTCCCCTCACAACACACCACGTCCTCACAACACACCGCGTCCTCACAACACACCACGTCCTCCGACGGCAGCCCCACCGTCACCATGCACCCACGCCGTCACAACTCCACCCATTTGACAACATGACCACCACATATCCTGCACAGTGAACACACACGTCCTCAGGCAGACCCTTCATGCGTAAGGCATCTTAAAACACACACACACACACACACACACACACACACACACACACACACACACACACACACACCCCTCGGCTCTGACGAAAGATATTCTACAAAATCAATATCAGATTCATAGGGTTAATCTATATGGTAATTTGTGTCTACAGAGAGGTCTTTGTTTTCCTCTACCGGCGGGTCTAACCGTCTCACTGGATTATGTTGAGGAGCAATACCTTCCCTTGTGTGTGTGTGTGTGTGTGTGTGTGTGTGTGTGTGTGTGTGTGTGTGTGTGTGTGTGTGTGTGTGTATGTCTGGGTAACAGGTGAGACAGAAGAGTAATCCTTAAGGGTCAGGTTAAAGGTCATGCCGCCGTGCTCAAGGATCGGCAGCACCGTTGTGCCTCAAGCTTTGTAACGTCGGCTCAAGGATCGCATTGTCGCCTTCGTGTAGTACCGTCGCAATCAAGCGTAATACAGTCTTAAGTCAAGTGTTGTACCGTCGTGCTCAGGCGTCGTTCCGTCGTGTCAAAAGCTTGCATCGTGGCGCTGAAGCTTCACACTGTATCGACGCGTCGTGCCGAGCAGGCTAACTGTCATGGGAGGGTCGGTGTTTGCATTGCAAATTAAATCTATACAAACAATACCAATTTTTGACTGAGAAGACCTGCTTGTTTACACACCTGACATAACGTACACACCACGAGGGCGTCGACCCACGTCTTTACTGGCCAGGAGGGGACTTGTTTGCAACACTGTGAGCAAGACACACCTTCCATATGTTTACTGGCCAGATGATGAGTGGCTACACGCGACAGACATAGCTTATACTACGTAAGGAAAAAAAAAAGAAAGGACAGTTTGCAGCGAGGTTTACAGAGAGACGCCAAACTGTCTACATGGCTGTGACTGTGAGAAGGAGGCATCCACCAGTCAAAAGGAAAAAGGAAGTCTGTGAACACTGCATGTGAGGCTGAGACACTCATACGTCTACTGGCCAAGCAAGGAGCACCAAGGACAACAACAACAAAAACAACAACAACAAAAAGGAAATACTCACGAGAAAATCTAATCAGCTTCATGCCTTTACTCTGAACAAATAACACAATACAACAATAATTCTACGTAAATGAAGAGATAAAGGACAGTCTACAACGTAAAGATTAGGTTCTTTCATAATAAACAAAACAGAACAACCAGCGTCAACATCCTGCTGGTGTATGTATCCCAGAGCGTCCCTCCTGCCCCACAGTCAGTCTCCTTCCCATCATCGTCAGTGTTATCCTCCCTCCTTCCCAACAGAACGACACTCATCTGGGTTGCAAATGACCTCCTCACAATGTTTTCGCTTCCACTTCCGAGTGCGAGTCCCCGCTGTGACATCATAACAAACACACTCTTTACAAGTGTTATTCGTTCCCCTCAAGCAACAAACAGGTCAATGAATAAAAGAAATTCAGTGGAGTAAAATATCAGACATAAATTGTATGATATGAGACGAGATGCTTAAAATGACGTTACGTGACGGCCATACTGCTTGGGTGGACTTGCGGGAGTCGACTTCATCCAGGGCCATATACCGAGTGAGGGTGTAATGTGGTCGTGGAATCATCTTTAAAACCTGGAGGAAGGTCTGGTCTTCAAGGCCTTTCTATCGGTAGTTGTAACTTGATCTAGGCAGCTGATAAGCCCAAATATTCCACTAAGCCAGGGTACGACTATGGCCATGAAATTCTAATATGAAGTCAAGAGTCCAGGCGTGAATCTTAACCCGACCTTGGAGGATCAGGTCAGGAGTGGAGAATGTGTGTGGGAGAGGAAGGCGGTGTTATGAGACCAGCAGCAGCAGCAGCAGCTTCGTCACAGCAAAACAGCGAGGTCCCCCTCACCAGCCTCGCCAGCCACGTTATATAAAAACCCAGTCTGGTTTTGTAACATTTCTCCACTCTTCTGGCAGAAACCTGAAGACTGGGAGAACTACCAGGGGTTGAAAATGAGGACTTCGACCGAGAAAGGAGGGGATAGAACCTGGATCGGTCGTAGTGTTGACATTCTTCATCATCATCAGAAACAAGGTACCTTTGACCCTCCGACTGACCCACACGCAGGTCTTGAACTCCTCTTACCTTCCTCGTTTTTCTCTGGAAGGCAAACTCTGCGTGGATATTTTGAGCTTACTGGCTCTGTGAGAGAGATACATGCCCCTTTACTCTCACGATCCTGTCTTCCCTCTCACCCACTGCTCGTACACGCAAAACCATCTCAGGCGACCGGGGCTACCGTGATGCTCCAAGGCTACACTCACACGGCAGGGGTACATTACACTGATATACCATTCACTCCCCACAATACAAACAACATTAACGCAAAGACCATGAACAATATAAACAAAGTAAACGCCGTTAGAACACATAATGGCACCAGATTTAGAAGAAGGAAATCCTCAACATTCCTCTACAAACAATTCATCTGCTCCACCCTAAACTTGGGTTCACACGCTTGGTCATTCACCTTGTCTAAAGCAAACATAATACAGCCCGACACCACACACAAGAGAGCATCCAGAACAATCACTACCTAACTACCAATCACAGACGCTCATCACCAGCATAACGAGACAAAAATTCTTCCAGTGCAATCTTACCTCAGTACGTCTGGCATCCAGTTCTCTGTAAAAGTACTAAATCCTTCGCATCAAACCATTCCATACCCAACCACCAACTCCTACGTAGAAATGAAAATATCTGACCCCAACCTCATACTTCAACGACCTATATTAACAGATTCCACTATTTCCCACAAACACAACAATTTCAAAATATGTATATGCAATGAAATTATCCAGAGAGCACGAAACAATCTCCTTCCCAACCTATTTTCAGCACCATCCTTCCACTCATGTACTCATCAGAAACTACACTCCCAAGACATGAACGCGTTACACTTTCTTCGTCTTCGTTCTGGATAGCACCTAACTCTCCAACGATATCAACAATATAACCAACCACAGTCTTTCCCTCGCACGTGAACCCCGGAGACGCCTCGCAAAAGTAGACATCACTGGTGACAACTAAGGCGTGGACACTGCTGTGATTTGGAACTGACGTCGGAACATACAAAGGAGAAATGTCAATATTCATAAAGGAAATAAAACTAGGATACTTCTCGACCAAGAAGGCAAATTAGATGAAAAAGAAACTGGTAAAAAATAGGCAGTGCATCTTGTCAGTACTGATGTCCAGTGGATTTGAACAGAATACGTGAAGTATGGCGAGGCAATCCTGGTTGACCAAAGATCTTAGGCAGGGCTATAAGTGTTGAACTAATAGTATAACGAGAGAATACTGAGCACGGCTGTCCAATTATAGAGAGGAACAATAGATATATTTCAGGTTTATGTCCCTCAGCAACGACTACCAAGACATAATAAGGAACAGCTCTGTGAAGTGCTTCGTTGAAAAGTTGAAATCAGAGCAAAAACGAGATAACACTCATACTGGTAGACTTAAATGACAGAATAAATATTCAGAGAAGAAATATTGAGACAAACTCGACCCCCTTACGAGAATCTGCAAAAACTGAAGAGGAGGAGGAGAGACACCCGACACCCAGAGGGTAAGAAATATCCCCACGAGATTTCTCGAAGGTTGACGCAGCGTACATGGAAGGTCACCACAAAGACAATCTAATCATAAATCCGTCAGGGATTATTTCCTCTCCTCAGACAAAAGATTTTCTAATAACATCAAGGTCTTACCTGAAGTTTCTAGGGTCTCCTACCACATAATATTGATCATAATCATCGCTCAAGACCAAAAGTAAACCTCTTAACAACGATGAAAATAACTGAAAAGGTAAGATCTCAAAGATCCTTCTCATAAAAATGTCTTTTTTTTTTCCCAAGAAAAGTCTGACGCTTGAAATAAGCGAGGCTCAAAACCTGGGAGGTATGCGGGGAATCCTTAAAAATGGAGCGAAAAAGACTGGAGAGGAAACCCTGGGAATAAAACTGGCAGGATGAAGGCGGCAATTAAACTGAAAACCGAAAGTCTTAGGAAACAAAACACTGGTCGGATGGTACGGGTAATACCTCCCTGGTGGGCGCCTACCTACCAACTACTACCTACAAGACATAATGGGCCTCTTCACTCACGAGTACTTACAAGATTCTGCCACGATTCAGGACCATAGTGTGATGCTCAACGCAGGCAAGTATACAATGACGATGAACTTACTCGTGTGAGATATGTGTTACGTGTGAGACGGAGAGATCGGATGTTTGAGGACTGTAAGTCACCAGCCCACGTCTGAGCGAGGCAAAAAAAGAAAAGGCGGCTACCTGGACGAAAAGAAGTGACACTTGACAGCCACTGAAGTGCAGGTACTACACTACCTCTCCCGATGCCCAGGCGGGAAGTATGGAGAATCAACTTCCACGTTCAATGGTTGACTTTCACCTACTAGAGAGAGAGAGAGAGAGAGAGAGAGAGAGAGAGAGAGAGAGAGAGAGAGAGAGAGAGAGGGGGGGGGAGAGGAGAGGGGAGAGAAAGGAGAGGTGAGGGGAGAGAGAAGAGAGGAGGGAGAGAGAAGAGAGGAGGGAGAGAGAAGAGAGGAGGGAGGGAGAGAGGAGGGAGAGAGAGAGGAGGGAGAGCAGAGAAGAGAGAGAGAGAGAGAGAGAGAGAGAGAGAGAGAGAGAGAGAGAGAGAGAGAGAGAGAGAGAGAGAGAGAGAGAGAGAGAGAGAGAGAGAGAGTAATGCACATTCCAAGCAACAAGAACATCCAATCCCTTTGCGATGCAGACCATTCACTCGTGTAGTGTTCACAGTGTTGACTCCCCACCCCACACACACCTCAGCCCCATGCTAGAGGCACTTGAGAGGAGCCAGCAAGGTCTCTCTCCTCCAACCAAGACACACCAGGCGGCACCACCCGACCCTCCTAACCACCTACCACGTCTACATAAGCCAACCCACACGTTGTAAGTCTGACGGTGCGACCCTTAGACACGACAATAAGACCCTCGAATATAACAGTCTGACCTTTTCACCGAACCCTGAACTGTCTGGTCAAAGGGCCAGTATATCAGATGCAAGGGTCGTACCATTGTCGTCAAGGATGGTACCGTCGTGCTCCAGGGTCGTAGCTACAGAGGGCAAGGCTCCCTACCTCACCCACTTCTCTGCCGCAGTGGTCAGAGCTGGGAAGTAGTCCTTCACTAAGGATACACGGTCAACACTAGCACTCACCATGCTTGGCTGCACCATTCACCACAACATGCCACCATTCGCCACAACATGCCACCATTCACCACAACATACCACCATTCACCACAGCATACCACCATTCACCACAACATACCACCATTCACCACAACATACCACCATTCACCATAACATGCCACCATTCACCACAGCATACCACCATTTGCCACAACATGCCACTATTCACCACAGCATACCACCATTCGCCACAATATACTTCTCTTTCCCGACAACATACCATGCCACGAGTCGCTTAGACGTGCAACATGTTTATGCAACAGGTAAGACACGGACATATGCAGTCTCCCAGATGAAGTTACCAACACACACACACACACACACACACACACAGACTCGGCGAAGTCCTCTCCAAACGGGTCTGGCCCCTTGAGAGACGCGATATGAAAATAAGCAATGTCTCGTATTCATAAACAACTCGAATGAACAGGATTCAAGAAAGGAGGCAAGATGGGAATCTTCACCTTTCATCTCTCGATATTCAACTGCTGGAGAGAGAGAGAGAGAGAGAGAGAGAGAGAGAGAGAGAGAGAGAGAGAGAGAGAGAGAGAGAGAGAGAGAGAGAGAGAGAGAGAATCATTAGGTCCGGGTGTGACGTCCTGTAGCAACTGGGCCAGAAATAAACCATCTCATGTGGCCTCCAATACACCAACACTGCTAATCCTGTGTCCATCATTACAGTGAGAGGCGGGTGGACCACTCCACCACACATCTGCTGACAGTGATGCCCTCAGGCTTGATACACTGTACCATCTTCTTCCCCATATGACCCATCCTTCCTCCTCCTATGCCACGTATCTCCCTACTACATACTTATAAGTGGGAGAGGAGGAAGACGGCACAGTAACACAGCAAGCAAGGCACCCTATCATACGACCAACAGAAACCGTAGCTGTTCCTCTCTCGTTTCATCTCGTACAATTTCTGAGATGAACTGAGGGAGTACTTACCTAACTACCTCCCCTACTTACCTACGAAGAGATTTCACGACGAGGGAAAAACTCTTGCCTCCTTGGACCTAAGGCAACAAACTTCCTGATGTCTTCAAAACTTTGGCATTTTGTATATGACGTCGAGACCGCCTGGACTTGTGGAGGAGAGTGGCAGTGACAGTCCGGTATACCTTGAATCATCCTGCGCCCACACGCTCACTCTACCTACCACGACAACACCTCTACACCTGCTTTACAAACTGATCTCAAAAGGAAATATCCAACAACGGGAGGAAAGGCAATAACATGACAATATACAAACGCACCAATACCTCGCTGCAGAACTGGAGACAAATGGCTTCACCCTTACGTAAAACATATTCGAACTTTCAGATGAAAATATTGGAATCTGAAATAGAATAAAACTGCAGCGACAAAGGAATTCCCACCAAAATATTGGTTCCTCAGCCGGGGAAATGATTCTCGAAATTTCCCAGCGAGAGGGACTTTAATTTCACGCGTGTGTCTGGCGTGTCAGAGCGAGTATCACTCCCGAGACCCACCAGCAGCCACCACAAGCTTGAATATTTAGACCTATTTAGCATGGCAATGTTTCTCGTTGTCTAACAACAACAACGTTTCTGTTTCCTAGTTGTCTCAGCGTCGCCTGAGGGATATGCGAGGGTTCTCTCCTCAACACCTGACGTGTTCCTGGTACCAGAGCAGCAGCTGTGCTGGCTGAGGGAGGCTACTACCGTCCCTGGTATGCCTTCCCCTGCCCTAGGACACCTCCGGATTCCCCCCCGCAGTCTGGACTGGTGGACTGGGTCCTCCGTTCCCTGCCTGGACAGCCAGACTGGCTCCTTTATGTCCAGCTGACCTCATCAACGGACACCTATATCGTTTTTCCTCCCTCTAGTCCCATTCCTTCCTCACTACCTGTTGTACCTGGTGCTGTCTTCTCACCCTCTCCCTTACAGCAGCCGTTCACGTGGAACCTGAGCTTCCTCTGCCACGACCGAGGGCTCTCCTGCGGTGTGTCCTTATGCTTCGCTTCAACAACTTTCCAGCTTCACTGGCAGGCCAGCCGCCGGCTCTCGTCCCCTGCGGCACTTACCGATATCGTCTGTGTTGTGAGTGATTTTTTTTCTTCTTCTTCTGCCATGAACATTCCACGTTCATTATCACCAACTTCACGGGGCAGAACTTGGCGGCAACCCAACCCTGCGGGCTCTGGAGTCCAATCACTAACAGGTGTGTGACGAGGGAATTCTCTTCCACTTCTCTGTAGCACAGTCAGGCAGGGGATGGTCACACTGTGGCACACCAGTCTTTAAAGAATCCCAAAATTCTGCCACATTGAAGTATGTCTGGCACAATTTTTTTCCCAGTCTCATGACTGTACCGATTCCATCTTTTTTTTTTTTTTTTACAGACAATCGTAGCATAGATATTCCAACAAGGATTTATGCTACAAGGTGATTGTTGACCAAATACATCACTACTTTTGTGAAAAAGGGGAAAAAAGGGGGTAGTACGAGTTTTAAACAAAATTCAGTACTTCCTATGGCTACAGAATTCCTCCTCTTCTCACCTCAACGACGATCGTAAGTGCGTCAACCTCCTTCCCTGAGTGACCTTACCTGACATGACGGTCGCTGTCTGACCCTGACACTCATGAGGTCAGCATCAGGTGGGAAACATATTAGACCCGACGTAAAACACGCTCCTAACACTTCCCTGACAGCCACTGCAGTGGGATGTGCATACAACAACCAGCTAGTGTACAGCACACGAGGGCAGGTGTATAGCACTCAGGGGCAGGCGTATAGCACACGAGGGCAGGTTATAGCACCAGCGGGTAGCTGTATAGCACACGAGGGCAGGTGTATAGCACTCAGGGGCAGGTGTATAGCACACGAGAGCAGGTTATAGCACCCGGGGGCAGGTGTATAGCACACGAGGGCAGGTGTATAGCACTCAGGGGCAGGTGTATAGCACACGAGGGCAGTTGTATAGCACCTGGGGAAGTGCACAGCTAAGGATAGGTATATAGAATAAGGGGGCTGGCAGGCTGGCGGCACTTGAGAAGGGGGAGAGGGTGAGCGGTGGGTTGTGTGTGGGGAGGAGCGTCACACTGGGGGCCGACAACCCAAGGGAGCGACGCCCCTGCCCCGTCACCACCCGGGACGCCACACGTCAGCATCAGCTGATACCTCCGTACCCCTACTCACTCCCACCCGGCAGTTACGATCACATTTTCGTTTACAACCCTCCCACACAACAGGCCTGGGATACCCTCGCTCCCAGTTCCCCTTTACAGGGTAAGTTTTATCAGGGCCCATACAGTGCCGTAACCCATTATAGTAGTGAAAGAATTACGTGTATCCCTCGCTGGCTGGAATGAAGTTACGGGGGGAAAGTATGTGGAAAAAAATCTTATTTACGTGTCTCATGGACGTCAGAGGAAAACAATGCCTATTCTGGGTAGGGATAATGAGTCCGGCGTTCAAAATGCAAACGCTAATATTTTCTCAACAAATTTGGGGCCACTGAAAAGGACAATGTGTAAAAAAGCTATTCAACAGCATGAATATATTTCCTACCTGACTATGGCTACACAATCATCGTATAAAATCCGTCTATTGTATAAAAACTTTGGCAAAACCTATACAAAACATAGAATCTATTTTTTTTCTTTTTTTTTTTGTACAATCCGATGATTGTAAAGATTATCAGAAGCTGTCATGGGCCATTAATATTATAAGAAGGTACGTGGTCTTCGGGTAATATTCAACACCTGAAGACTCAACTGAAGATTTAACAATGGTTGTTTATAACTCGACAATGACAGCGTTCAGGGCAAAACCCGTGAACATGATCGATCATTTTCCCTCGACATTTTCTTGATGTTGTAAACCTTGTAGAGTACATGACATCTCAACTTCTGGTCTGAACCGTGTCTCCTTCGTTTCAAAACCTTAAGACTGGCCAATTCTACGACGTAGCATTTCCCTCTGACCGGTTGTCTGTGATAACTAAATTCAAGGGCGTGTCATGGTCTCATGTTAAGTGTGTCACGAGTAACAACGGTGACATTCACAGCGTTACCATTACGTGGTAGCCTTTTTCGGTAACGAGGCTTACAACACAACAGTAATAATGGTTCAACTGCAGGCGTCTGGTGTCTGAGGAGTGACCAAGCACGCGCTCCTATCTATCTATCTATCTATCTATCTATCTATCTATCTATCTGTGGTGGTGCCCTGCATCTGCTGTTGTCAAGGAACAGTTTACGTGTAAACTGTTCTACTAACTTTTACCTTCCTATCTCCTTCATCTACGAGAGGGTCTGGGTGGAAATGTAGATGTCACCCCCTAACTTTCCAGTTATGTGGTTCTTGTTTGAAACATTTCAACCTGAAATACAGCAACTCTCCAGACAAGTCAAGGCTATTTCTAATCCCTCCCAGTGGATGACAGATCTTTATAAAAAAAAAAAAAAAAGAAGTAAATTACACAGTTCTTACCAAGATTAACTAATCCCTAATCTTACACAAGCTGCATCCGAGAAAATTTACCAGACCCTCACAGGCTACACTAACACTACCAGTCCCTAATCTCTCACATGCTGTAACAATCAAAATCTACTAATCCCTAATCTTTCACACCATGCAACCCATTAACATCCATCAGTCCCTAATCCCTCGCATTGCTGCTCCCACTAATATCCATCGGTCCCTCATCCCCAAAGAGCCGTTTCCACTCACACGCACAAATCCCTAATCCTCCCATTTTGCTCCTACTAACATCTACCAAGCCTCAATCCTTCACAAGGTACTTACATTAACATCCGACAATCTCATTCCCTCACATTCAAAGGGTCTAACTTTAAAACCATCAAGCGGCAAGTAATTAGGTAAATGGAAGGTCAGGAGGTGGAGGGCAGGGAAGAAGGAAGGAGAAGTAGAGGGCAAGGGATGAAGGAGGACATGGGAAGGACAGTTAACTGGAGAAATGAGAATCCACGAGATCTACTGCTGAGTTATTATCAACCTTATATGTGGTAGAGACGGGATGGTAAAGCTACCACTTCTCCTGGCACAATAAGCAACAAGAGAGGAGCTAAGAAGCACCATGTACTAAGTACAGGATGTACATATTTCCACAGAAATTTCATGGGTAAGTGTGAACTGGACAAGTATGGTTTAATGCTGCTGGATATTCTGTACAGGAAGCTCGAATCTAAAGAAAAATAAGTTGAATTTGTATTTACAAAAACTTGGAACGTGCATTTATCCTTCCTGGTCAGGTTAATTTACTGATGACTGATACGTAAGTATCTGTCCAGCTGTAAGGACAATGATAATCTTCGCTTTTATAACAACTGGTGGTTGTTTAATCCAATATTTGTCAACACGAAAGCTGAAAAACTTCACTCAAATTTGTATTAAATATTTTTACCTTTAATTCAATACCATGTTTTCTTGTTGTTGAATACCTTTTTAATATCTGAAGATACTGCCCTGTGCTGTATGTTCTTGAAATCATTTGGGACACTGCAAACTTGCATTACACCTCCTTAGTGTCTGCGTTTCTTTTGGAGAAAACAATTTCTGGCCTCTTTGTCTTTCTTCCTTAAGGTCTATTTTTGAGCCAAGGATTTGGTTTGGTTGCTTTCTCTGTCTTCGTTCTTGTTTACGTCTTTCAACAACTCTGGTAACCAGAACAATATATTGTAAATGAGGTCTGACGAGGACTTTGTAAAGAGGAAAGTCAGTGGGTGGGTGGGTCGGTGGGTGGGTTGGGGGCGGTGGGTTAGGAAAGACCCACAAGATAAAGAGATGCCACAAGATGGGGAGAACTCACATGGTGGCAAGGAACCACACACTGGGGGGTAGAGTGGTTCAGAACTACAGGGTTGGGAGGGTAAAGATGAACCACAAAATAGGGAGGAACCAGAGGGTGGGAGGGGACCACAGGATGGGAAGGAACCATGGAATGGGGAAGAATTGCAAGGTGGGGAGGAACCAGATGGCGGGGAAGAATCGTAGGGTGGGGAGGAACCAGACGGCGGGGAAGAATCAAGAGGGTGGGAGGAAATGAGTGGGAAGGAGGTTGGGAGAGAACCACAGGATGAGGAGGAGGGAAGGGAGCTGGCGCAAGGATGATTTGAGAAAACCATGCATGATTAACCTCTGAACACGACTGCAGTAGGTATGATGGCGTGGCCTTTGACCTGACCTTTACATATAAAGCTAAACATGTCGTGCTTGGGGCATCAATATCAGAGCAGTAAGTGGCTCCTCCTCCGACCCAAGATTTTTGTCTCCCAGTTAACATTACTTTCCTCTTTTGCTCACTGCTTCCCTGACTTAACTATGCTCATGAATTTCTTCGACGAGCTAAATTCATGCTGTGAAGGTGTGGCATCCTTAAGCTAGGATCCTTTACTAAATGCAATTCAACGTACACCGCAAGAAATGGTTGAAATCCTCCCACACAGACGGCAGGGGGAGTTGAAGCCCCCAAGTGTTCCGCTGTAAATAATCTGGGATACATTACATCAACCAACCAACCCATTTTCTAAACCTTCGTAAGCACCTCTCAACAATGTGGATCTGATTTTCGACGGTATTCCCTCACGTTATAACAACACAAACTCGATCTTGGCTGGGTCAAATGACACCTTTGAATGTCTCCTCAGTAAATGCATCTCCTCCCTCGGCGTTCCCCTCTTAACATCAAAACTAGACCTTCATTAGCGTTACCTGGACTAACAAGGATTATCTCTTATCTCCATGAGAAGAGGACTGTCTTCCCTGGGATAATGCCTCCTTCTCTGCTGAGCTAACTCCAAAAGTTACTGTTGCTGGACTGGGAGGAATCTTTCCTCCTCTTCCTCTAAGTCTAGTTCTTTTTTCAACCCTATGTTCACACATGGCTTATTTCTAAGCTATTTGGGCAACGGACCTGGAATATCGGTCCTGGATAATCCTTTCTTCAACTCGTACTGAAAATTCATTCTCGACCGATATCACAGCAAATGTGTTAATAGAGGCAAAGCGTTCGTGTGTCCAAACAATGTGTAAACACGTCTCGTCTTCTTCCACTGATGGGTCTTTCTGGCCTAAAGCCAGAAGCACCTCCAGCTTCTGTCGTCCTGCCGTTCTTTCACTTTGTGTTCCGACGGCAGTATAGCTGTCTGTCCTGACGACAAAGCAACTCTTTTTTGGCTCACTCTTCACCTCTAGCTCCACTTCCAGCTCGAACTTTCTCATAACCTCTGTCGCACCTACTGCTAATCTTGCTCAGTTTCATACAGCACTTCTCTCTCTGGACATAAGCAATGCGAAAGGGCCATATGATATTCCTTCTCGTGTTTTGAAAGAATGAATTTCTAAACTTGCGTCCCTTTTCCCATGTCTTATATTTCTGCATAAAGACAAAATCTTTCCCTACAGCCTATCTCAAAGTTGGGTGACCATCCTACCCCTTCCAACTATCTCCAAAGTCTTCATATTTCTCGACCTGTATTTCCTAAACACCTTAGACCTTACAGTCCTCACTCTGATCATTACGATGGCTTTCGCAAAGTGAGATCCACCGGTGATATCTTTTTCCATTTTACTAATGTCTGGTCATCTCATTGTGTAATCCTTGATATATAGAAAGCTTTTGACAAGATTAGGCACAAGGGTCTGATCTCTCAAGCTACTTTCTTTTGACTTTCTTCTTTCAATCTGTTTTCATCTTTTCCAGCTTCCTCTCTCTCCCTAGTCGTCGCTGGATCAACCTCTCCCTATTTCCCTATCAAGGTCGGTGTCCAAAAAGGGTCTGTCATGTCTCCTACGTTCGCCCTCCTTCTCATGAACGAACTTCTGTCATCAACACATAACGAAATGCACTCGTACGCTGACCACACAGCACTGGGTCCCTCCAGTTCCTACAAATCCGCTACATCTTCGCCATGTACGTCTCGTCTCATCACAATTCCTTTTTTACACTTAAATATACATAAGATTTCCAAGTGGGGCAGTCATAACCTAATCAAACCTGAAGCCTCTAAAACCCATGCATGCTTCCTATTTCTTTTCCTTACATTCCTCACAATTTTCCCATACCCGCTGAGCGCTCTGTAATTCCACCACTGAGCACAGGAAACGTGCAGGGTATCCCTGTAACATGAGAACCCCACATCAAACAACCCCACATCACACAAACAGCCAAGTCCGTTGATAGAAAAAATCTGGAGTTCTATTCAGATCCAAAATATTTTCTTTTCTACACTGCGGCTGCGATTCTTCCTTGTATGGAAATCTGCTCTCACATCTGACTAGGTCCCAGTCTGACCTAAAAACTAGTTGCTTCTTGTCCTACGCAGCAGTGTTTGCTTGCTTTCCCTCTTCTATAGAGAAATTGCCTTGGTTTCTGCTCCTGAGAGCTGGCTGATTGTATGCCCCCCGCCTTTAGCTAGATCACGCGATACTCGGTAAGTCACGACGTCACGTAATTACCTTGATGCCGATGGCAAATGCTGAGTGGGGGCCTTTGTGATGTCTGTTTCCTTCCTTACAACGCTAAGTTGTGGAGTTACTTCTCAAAAGCTTGTAATAATAGCAACGATCTGAACAGTTTTGCACTTGGGCCAAAATTCCTCGATCACTTCTCTTTTCTCACTACTTTGACCACAGTTTTAGCACCTATATACATTTCGTGTAAGGCCGGACCCAGCATTGAATAAGGAGAATTTTTCATTCTTTTAAGGCTGCCTTAACTTGACATGCAGTAATCTAACCTAACACAACCTACGAGGAAAGCAACCCAACCCAACCTAACCTAACCAAACAGAAACAAAACAACGACGCTAAACTACCGTTGCCGTAACGTCAACCACTGAATCATACCTCATTTTTTTCGCAACCCAGCCAGACCTAACCTCAACCCGAGTCATCTCGTCTGCCCTAGCCACACCGTCCTCTCAAAATAAGCCCCAAGACGCGGGCAAAACCTGCGCCAATCAAGACCACCTCGGGTTACGATCAGAAGAAGACTGAGGGAGGAATGAAGGCATTCATCAGGGCAGCGCAGGTGTTCCCTGACCCCGACGCTTCAAGGCAGATGGCTTACGAGACGAGAGAAGGAATGGAATCCGCAGGTCAGCTATGTGGAGACAGGAAGGGATTGATTGAGGACAGGACTGGAGTGTGTGTGTGTGTGTGTGTGTGTGTGTGTGTGTGTGTGTGTGTGTGTGTGTGTGTGTGTAACACAACCATCAATTCTAACCATAACTAAGTCAACTACGACGTTAGGACTACTCCAACGTTTTCATGTGACCGCTGTTCTTTATTTTCTAACCTAACCTAACCTAACCTAACCTAACCTAACAGTGACCTTAACTGCTCAACCTACATTAAGCAGATTAATACAATTCCCGTATGATAACGAGACAAAACTCGTTTTCTGTGCATCAACATGCGATTATCTCGACTCATAAGATTATATCATTAAGTGTGTGTGTGTGTGTGTGTGTGTGTGTGTGTGTGTGTGTGTGTGTGTATGTATGTGTGTGTGTGTGTGTGTGTGTGTGTGTGTGAGAGAGAGAGAGAGAGAGAGAGAGAGAGAGAGAGAGAGAGAGAGAGAGAGAGAGAGAGAGAGAGAGAGAGAGAGAGAGAGAGAGAGAGAGAGAATGACATCCATAAGCAATGCTCCTCTCTTCTGCTGGTTCTGGTAATGCGTTGTGTCAGCCTGAGGTAAGGTTGTTAGGCACGGGTTAACGCACGTCGGCCAGGATAAAATGGATCTAGTTAGGACAATTTATGTCGGGCGAGTGGCATGACCGGAGGCGGCCACGGGAACTGTGCGTCGTATCAAGTTTTCTAACGTGCCTCGCTGAGCCCGGCACACACACACACACACACACGGAGCTGTCCAAATTTTCTAAGAATATAAACTGGGAAGCGAAAGGTCGCAGTTAGAGTATGGAGCAACGCTACAAGAGGCTCTGCGACGCATCATCATTAGAGATGTCAAGTTCATGGGGACGAGTGGTGGTGGTAGAGAGAGAGAGAGAGAGAGAGAGAGAGAGAGAGAGAGAGAGAGAGAGAGAGAGAGAGAGAGAGAGAGAGGGGGGGGGGGGGAGCTTGGTAGGGACCGGGAAGCAATGGCAGTCAAAAGGTCAAGTAAAACAGACACGTTCGACGGGAAACAATACAGAGAGGGCAAACATCAGGCCTAAGGTCCACAAGGTATGCGAGGGCAAAGAGAGGAAGTAATACGGTAACAATAGAGCATTAGAGGAACAGCAGTGACGTCTCGACAAATGGCACTGTGGAGAGGCATTCGGATATCCCGCTCTGGTCCACACGTATAGTTCTCATGAGAGAATCATCAGTAAAATAAAGAGAAACTGAGGCACTTGGAGGGAAGGGTTGTGGAAACAAGTGAGGAACAGTTGTGCGACGAGCCGAATATCAAGTTCCAGAGTGACTTCAGAGTCGGGGACACGTTATCCCCCATCCCTACGAAGACGGGATGGAGGAGGTCATGGAAAACAGTGAGGTCATTTAGCGAGGTGGACGTAAGGCCATGAGGAATCGAGGCCCATATAAAGTACACTGTTTATTGCCCTACAGATTCAGGGAGTGCAAGAACACTAGATAGTTGTTTCTGAATATCTGCTGGAAGACGGGAGCCTGGAAGAAAACGAAAACATGCGCCCAGTTTCAGGCCAGTATCCACAACAAACACACTCTGTAGACTCTTGGAAAAGTTATTAATGAAGCAATATAACCTAGACAACAATACAGACTACGGAAACCTTTTATCCGGAATCTTCACGAGTTTCACTAAACAGTACTAGAGGGTGGACTGTGCATTTTGGACTGCCAAAAAGTATTTGACAATATTCTCTAAATAAGGGGGGAAAAAGAAGAGAGTTATCATAAAGAGGTGACGACGGGGTCTTTCGGAGGTTCAAACATTACTGAAAGAGAAGGGTATACAACAATATCAGAGGTGCCTTTCCAAACTGTACTGAATCTGAGCAGCGGTGTTCCACGAGGCTCAGTCTTGGGGCCACTACTGTTCCTGGCTGACGACTATACCTTACTAGGAGGCCTCGAGTCGTACCTAAACATGTTTGCATACGAGGATACTGAAGTGATGAAGATAAACAGTACAGAACAAGGGAGAACCAAACAGGTTGTAGCCTAAGTCAGATGTACATAATGTAACTCGACCCACACAAATTAAAAGAAATGAAGATGGAGCGCAGTAAAATGAAGCCAGGTAAAGACGGTACAGTCCTGAGCCCCAGACTCTCACCAGATGACCACATCAGGACATCAGGGTAACTGTCGTGGAAGTAAGCTATCCACTGGCGACTGTACAGACTCTCAGAGAGAGAGAGAGAGAGAGAGAGAGAGAGAGAGAGAGAGAGAGAGAGAGAGAGAGAGAGAGAGAGAGAGAGAGAGAGAGAGAGAGAGAGAGAGAGATTCCTAAGGATAAAGAGGTGAAATAAACGGTTTAAGCTAGATGGAGAGGTCATCAGTCATGGACCTGCCCAGGTTAGAGGGGAAAAGCAGCAGGAAGGGAGACATAACAAGATGTTCGAACGTCTTTGATCTTTCTGATGATGATGTCGACACAAAATGGTTCTTTGAAATGGGCGAGGATCAATCTACTGGAAATCATAACATGAAAGTCAGCAAGATAAAGAGTTACACAGGGACTGAGGGGAATAACTCGGTAACAAAACATCACAGAAAGAGTAGAGAAAACCCATTAATGTAGTGAACACGTAAAACCAAACAAAATTCAAGAAACTGTACAAAGTAAAAGTGAAACTGAGAACCAGAGATCCACGAGAGTAGAACTTCCCGTCTGTGGGTATGAAGAACGACAAAAAAAAAATATCAAGAACACAAGAGGAACAAATAAGCATACACGAAAAAAACACTAACAAACACACACTGTAGCATAACATTATTCCCACTTGTTCTGCCGTGTTCCCGGACTCCGCTTGCTTGACAACACACGACGAGTGGATGGTATCTTGGGACAGAGTGTACCGTTGTAAATGGACGGAATAAAGTACAGCCTCACTGAGGAACGTCTTACTCCACGGGTGTCGACCATCCTCTGCTACTGGTCGTACCGTAGACTCGAAGCTGCAGGGACCTATTACAAGCGTCCTGAGGCTATCATGAGTATATATGAAATTTAATAATTTGTTCTCCAGTCTGCCAGCGACCAAACACCCCAGCGCACAACTCTGCTCCCCAGTTAGGCTGCCAACGGTCAAGCGGCTTCAGCCCCACAACTTTAGTTTCATGATTAAATTATCATCACAATATATTCACTATATAATATTCAATAAATATGCAAATGTGTTTAGGGAGGGTCAGCGTTCCGTAGAGGCGACACCACGAGACAAACAACATTCATTTTATGATATAACACTAAGATATCGCGGCACTACAAGATGTCATGATACGATAATGGCACTAGGATATCATGGCAAGATATCGCGAGACGATAGGACGTATATGGAAGACATCAAGAAACACTTAAGATATCACGATACGCACTGCAAGATATGAGGCAAAAAGAATCATACCTCACAATCAAGATATTACAACACACGTCGGTATCACGGCTCGTATTGTAAGATATCACTTCATTATATGATAACACTTAACACTGAAGGGGACTACCACACACACAGACCACAAGACGCTGCAGATATCAACAACACATACAACGATATCGCAACAAATACTTGTAGATATTACGAACCACGACAAGATATCAGAAATGTACACCGTAAGATGTCAAACTATATTACAGGCTACCACAGCACACTACAAGATATCATGACCCAGGGAGATATCAAACACTGGAAGTATCAATACATCACACTGTAATATTTCAATTATGGAAACCAGAATACCAACAATACAATCATACGATACCATATATGTATGATGTCAACGAAACACTTAAATATCAGTGTCATACATTACGACATCACGAAAAATTTTAAGATACCTCAACACTTACTTAACGCAACAAAGAACTAAGACATTACGAAACTTATGAAGTTTAGATACTGAGAGACAAAGAGCTCTGGACGTGCACGATATCACAACAAACTGCACGATATAACAACACACACGACACTCAGATATCACAACATGCTATGAGACGTCCTCTCTACAACCACGCTGTGATCTACCTAGGCACGGTACAAAAGGGGGGGGGGGGGGGGAGGGAGGGAGAGAGAGAGAGAGAGAGAGAGAGAGAGAGAGAGAGAGAGAGAGAGAGAGAGAGAGAGAGAGAGAGAGAGAGAGAGAGAGAGAGAGAGAGAGAGAGAAGGTTTCCCCCGATATTTATATAAATCGATCTCTGTGACCCCCTGTAGCTAAAGGTCAAACTCTTGCACTGGAGGACTCAGGTGAGGACCATGTACATATTTTACGTCGCGTGTGAATCTCTGATGCATGTGTATCTATGTTCGATAAAGTGACGTGAGCGCTCCTACAGGACGCTGCGGCTTACTTTACATTACATGAACAGATTCGGACCCTCCGGGCCCTTACCTCCCCACGCTCCCCAACCCTGGCTACCCCAACGTCACTCACCACCACCAACCTCTCCAACCCAGGCCATCACACCCTCTCTCTCATCATTACCAGCACTCCCTCCCTGGCTATCACGTCCTACCTCACGACCACCACGTCCTTCGAACCTGACAACCATATCCTCCCTCACCATCATCTCGCACTCCATCCCTGGCCACCACATTCTCCCCCACTACCACCTCATCCCTGGCCACCACATTCTCCCCCACTATGACCTCATCCCTGGCCACCACATTCTCCTCACCACCACACCATCCCTCTCCTACACAACTTCCCTCACCGCACCATTCCTTCCCTCCCTCCCTGGCCGCCACACCATGAACAACTCGTAGCTTTGTTCAGTGATTCCAATCACTCGTCTCGCTATTTCCCCTCAATATACTTCCTTTACTGCCAGCACAGCCTCCCTGCTCAACAATATATTTTCCAAAAACTATTTCATCTCAGCGAGCAGCAATGTCTCTTCCGCGAAGGAAATGAATAAATTATTAGCAACTGTATCTGGTGAGGAGGGGAGGGGGGGGGGGGGGGGGGGGGGTAAAGTCATCACGCGCTCAGCAACTTTCTCGACCTCGACCTGTCTACAACTGTGTATGGGGGTCAGTCATCGTTCGTCTAGCGGTTTCCTCGCCGAGTCTACAGAGGACGGAAGAGGTGAATGATCTCGTGAGGCAAGGGTAGGGAAGGTCATGCGGCTTACATATCATGCACATATGTCTGTAAAACCTACATTTGTTCATAACCTCTGTATTCCTAAAGATGTAAATCATTCACGAAAGCGTTCGAATCTTCGTGTTTCATTTTCCATGTAGCTACAAGCACTTTCATAAATCACGTGTTCTTATTCATATATATATATATATATATATATATATATATATATATATATATATATATATATATATATATATATATATATTGCCGGGCTCTGCCTACTAGAGGTTACACCGCGAGTAAAACATTACTCAGGCGGGGCTGCACCACTGGGAGTGAAGCCTTTAAAAAGAGATACTGAGTAACGCTATGACACTTTCACAGAAATCGGTGCTGTGGTATAGGAGGAAGAATTCTACCCACGTATTCCTCACTTATCGTTAAAGGCGACTTAAGAAGGGCTAAGATGGAACAGAAGGAGTCAGTCAAACGAGGAGGGCTCGTCCTCTTCGAAGGCTTAGACTTGGGTGTCTTACTGTGTGTGGATGTAAATAAGAAAAGACAGGAGAGACAGGCAAGATGTCAGAAAAAAGGAACCTGGATGTTCTGGCTCCGAGTGAAAGCAAGCTCAAGGACAAGGGGAAGAATGGTTTGGAAATGTCTTAGTGGTAAAGACAGGGGTTCACGTGAGGGTGATAGCTAAGATAGGAGCAGCACTTCTGCAGAATCGGAAGCTATGTGATTGTGTTCGAAAGACTGTAAGGAAGGGAGCTCCAGACAGAAGTGGGTAAAAATTACTTTGGATTACAGGGTATGGGAGAGTGTTCAGGTCTTATAAAAACAAGGGCACGAGGAGAATGATGAGAAGAAAGTGTTTTCCGAGTAACTGGGCGAGTGTGTCAGTAGTTATGATACAAGGTACCAGGTATTAGTGATGGGTGATCTAAATACGAAAGCGAGTAATCTGGTAGTGAAGAGTGTAATTGTGGGTATGGGTTATTCAGTAAGGTGAACGGAAATGATGAGCAGCTTGTGGAGTTGTGTGCTGAAAAAGGAGTGGTGACTTGGTTCAAAAGGGGACATGCATAAGTATACGTGGGTGAACAGGAGATTGTCAGCAGGCATCACTGGATTACATACTAATTGAAAGGCTTACAAGAGAGAGAGAGACTTGGATGTGGATGTGCTGAGAGGGCCAGTCTGGGTGAAGAATTTGTAAAAAAAGAGGAAATAATATGGGTTAGAAGAGGGTGATGAAAGCAAGTGAACTTGGAAAAGAGGCATGTTAAGAAATACCAGGAGATAGTGAATGTATAATCGTAAAAGGTGAGTTAACGCAGCTAGGAGAGTGAGTGAGGAAAGAGAGGTATTTTGGGAAGCAGTGCTGACATGTGGAAGAGAAGTGTGTGGCATGTGGAGGGTGGGAATTAGGTAAGTGAGAAAGGGTAGCGAGTGGTGGGATGACGATGTAAAGTTATTAATGAGAGAAAAAAGAGGTGTATGGGTGGTATTTACAAGCAAGAAGTGAGTATAATTAAATTATTTATAAGAGAAAGCGGCAAGAACTCAAGAGGAAGGAGGAGGGGGCTGAAAGGACAAATGAGAGTTGGCGTGACGAGTATCAGTAAACATCAGGGAAAATAATATATTTAGGAAAGTGGCTAGTGGTGTGAAAAAAAAAAAAGGACAAAAGGGTACTACTTTGAACCAGAGCATAAGAAGCAGCCGCCGAAACCAACGAGACGGTGTGTGGTGCCTGGTTGTGGCCAGGGACCGTAACCTCGGTGCATGACACATGACACCTTGAGCGTGGATATGAGCAAATGAGGCCTTTTCTTTCTTTGTTCCTTGCGCTACCTCGCTAAAGCGGTAAACGGTAGTTTTGGAGAAGAGGGGAAATTATCATTTTCTTATTATTGAAAAACAGAACGGAAAGTAATCTGAATGAACAGTGAATAAAATTTTCAATATCGATAAAGCTGGCTTGTGGGAAGGAAAATTGTGACATTTACTATTTTCATGGACTTGCATTATCATCTTTGTAAAAACTTAACACGAAAAGCTGATTAAATTCTTATGTAAAAGTTCAAAGCAGATTTTTTATTGTTCGATGAACAGTGTTAAAATATAAGTTGTGCTGGGCCACGATGGCGGGGAGGTGTGGTGAGAGAGGCATGACACCAGCAGACTCCATCATTTCCTTCACCCTACTCTATACAACTCTCCCTCCATCACTCCCTACATCATCTCGTCCACTGCTCTCTCCACCACCTCCTCCATCACTCCCTACATATCTCGTCCACTGCTCTCTCCACCACCTCCTCCATCACTCCCTGCGACACCTCTCGTCAACTGCTCTCTCCACCACCTCCTACATCACTCCCTACCCAACTCCATTCGTTTCCCTACCACTTCCACTACTGTTCCCTCCACCATCCTATTCCCTCCCTCAACCACCTCCCGCGTCACTCTCTCCATCACCTCCTCCAATGCTCCTTCACCACCTCTTACGTATCGCTTATTACCACCTCTTTCGAAAACATCCTCCACCACCTCACCCATAAGTAAGTAATAGTAATTGAGTAAGTATCTTCCAACACCTTCACGAACTCCATCACTCCAGCCATCACCACATCCACAACAACTCCCAACACCGCCTCATCTTCCTCTCCATCACATCTCAAGTTAAAGTTATGATCTTTGGAGGTAAGAAATCTACACCGAACTATACAATGTACCGAGCGCTCTCATCCAAAACTCTGGCATCCGCAGTTCAGAGTAAATGATGATAAATGTCACCCTGGAGTCGTTGTCTGTGATAACATGAAGTAAACTACACCGTGTATAGCAGTAAGGAACACAACAAACCTAATAATACAGTCTTTAGAATAACGACCAACAAACACACACAATCGAGGTTTTTTTTTACAAAGCATTTGTACAGCTAAGTCTTAAAAAAAATGCTGACCACCTCTGGTTCTCCAACTACTAAACGAAGTAGAAAACCTACACAATAACAAAGGAAGTCTACATAATCAATTCCGGTTGTAAGACACAATGGTGCACAGAAGGCCCGAGAAATGATCTCTCTTGCCAACATTTTTCGTGTTAACAAGAGAAATGCCGAGGTTACTGTATGTTAAGTGTTGGGATGGGAATGAAAGAAATATAATCCAGCCCAGCATAATTAGACACCATGATGATAATGGACTGAATATCAGTCAAGGAACGAGCAAATTAGGTCCATTTATTGTTGAGAAAATTGCAGAAAGTTTTATTGACTGTCCTCGAGTATTAAGTGCATTATGTAAGCCAACCTTGTGTCCGGTTTTACCTGAATGAGGTCATCCGGGAGTTGTTAGGTCAAGGTTAGCTTGAGGGTGCGTCACACAGTCCCTTGTGCCAACCTTACCTCTCAGTAATTACAAGGTCAATTGACCCCATTCCACAATTCCTCCGGTCTTGTATTCATAACCTGTATTGTATCTATCTTCTCTCTCTGCAACTAGTCCTCTGAAGATATGGCAATACACGAAAGCGCTCAGGATTCCCGAGTTTCCTTTTCCTTGTGGTGTTACTGCATTTACGAAGATGCGCGTATGTTGTGATTATATATATATATATATATATATATATATATATATATATATATATATATATATATATATATATATATATATATATTAACAAAAGAAATAATCATGATACTTATACAATTCCTAAAGATTTTAGGATGCGACTTTGTGATGTTGATTATGTGGGGTTTCTACAACTGACCAAGTTATCTTTCAGCCTAACATATCTATGTTATCACAGGGTTGAACTGAGGCATTCTGAAGCTTTGATGAGGGAAACAAGTGACTTTATGTATGAAGTATGAGGAGATTGTGTTTCGACAATTTCAAATTTGACAGGGTTACTGCTTCCCCATTCCTAGATGTTGCACACCACCGAATTAATAGATGGAATATAATCAGTACGGGTAAGCAAACAAGGATTAAGAGAAGCAGAGAGAAAGTGAATTGAAGTGTTTCAAATTGGAATCATCACCATGGGAGTTAATATGGCTAGGAGATAAAGAAAAGACAATTGACAGAGATATAAAAGAAGTGTGGGCATTTGGAGAGAACCAGTAATGATAAGAGGATGACGTCACTCCACCAACTACTGCAGTGGAACGGCCGAAGAGGAAGCCATGCACGAAGATAAAGGACAAAGCAAAAAATCCAAAGAAAGTAAGTTTTAAAGTACACCCTCGTGCCACACCATATGCCGTGTTCTGGTGGTCTCCAACAAGGCGGCAACGTTACCTCAAAATCCCCCGAGTGAGGAGGAGGGAGAGGAGAGGTGAGTCACACGCGCACATCCGTGCTGGTGATCAGATGGAAGGGAATGGGATTTGTAAGAGTTTGAGAAACTGAGACTTAAGAGGAGTTTTCCAAAGCCTCTTGAGATAAAAATGAGAGCAACGGGGCGATAGTAGAGCCGGTGTGTGTGTGTGTGTGTGTGTGAGTGTGTGTGTGTGTGTGTGTGTGTGTGTGTGTGTGTGTGTGTGTTAGAGACACCCCGTCCCAGGGATGGGCTGCACAGAGGCGCGCTGCGATAAGGAAAGAAACTTCTGAATTTTTAGACAGAGGCGACACAGGCGAGCAGCCAGGGTGAGTCAGGGCTGGCTCAGAGGAGCACGTCCTTAGGACTGGACGAGTAGGCACGCCTCCACCTGGGCCATACGCCGTGTGCACCTGGGGCGTATAGGGTACTTGGCACGCCCCTGAAATGGCAGAGGTTACGCGGATGACAAGGGTGGAGGATTAGCACAAGAATCATTACAAGTATAATTAGAGGCACACACACACACACACACACAATATATATATATATATATATATATATATATATATATATATATATATATATATATATATATATATATATATAAACATATATATATAAACATATATATATAAACATATATATATATATATATATATATATATATATATATATATATATATATATATATATATATATATATATATATTCATTTATATATATATATATATTTTTTTTTTTTTTTTTTTTTATACTTTGTCGCTGTCTCCCGCGTTTGCGAGGTAGCGCAAGGAAACAGACGAAAGAAATGGCCCAACCCCCCCCCCATACACATGTACATACACACGTCCACACACGCAAATATACATACCTACACAGCTTTCCATGGTTTACCCCAGACGCTTCACATGCCTTGATTCAATCCACTGACAGCACGTCAACCCCTGTATACCACATCGCTCCAATTCACTCTATTCCTTGCCCTCCTTTCACCCTCCTGCATGTTCAGGCCCCGATCACACAAAATCTTTTTCACTCCATCTTTCCACCTCCAATTTGGTCTCCCTCTTCTCCTCGTTCCCTCCACCTCCGACACATATATCCTCTTGGTCAATCTTTCCTCACTCATTCTCTCCATGTGCCCAAACCATTTCAAAACACCCTCTTCTGCTCTCTCAACCACGCTCTTTTTATTTCCACACATCTCTCTTACCCTTACGTTACTTACTCGATCAAACCACCTCACACCACACATTTTCCTCAAACATCTCATTTCCAGCACATCCATCCTCCTGCGCACATCTCTATCCATAGCCCACGCCTCGCAACCATACAACATTGTTGGTACCACTATTCCTTCAAACATACCCATTTTTGCTTTCCGAGATAATGTTCTCGACTTCCACACATTTTTCAAGGCTCCCAAAATTTTCGCCCCCTCCCCCACCCTATGATCCACTTCCGCTTCCATGGTTCCATCCGCTGACAGATCCACTCCCAGATATCTAAAACACTTCACTTCCTCCAGTTTTTCTCCATTCAAACTCACCTCCCAATTGACTTGACCCTCACCCCTACTGTACCTAATAACCTTGCTCTTATTCACATTTACTCTTAACTTTCTTCTTCCACATATATATATATATATATATATATATATATATATATATATATATATATATATATATAGATATATATATTCATTTATATATATATATTAATTTATATATATATATATATATATATATATATATATATATATATATTTTTTTTTTTTTTTTTTTTTTTTTATTATCCCTGGGGATAGGGGAGAAAGAATACTTCCCACGTATTCCCTGCGTGTCGTAGAAGGCGACTAAAAGGGGAGGGAGCGGGTGGCTGGAAATCCTCCCCTTTCTTGTTTTTTTTTTAATTTTCCAAAAGAAGGAACAGAGAAGGGGGTCAGGTGAGGATATTCCCTCTAAGGCCCAGTTCTCTGTTCTTAACGCTACCTCGCTAACGCGGGAAATGGCAAATAGTATGAAAAAAAAAAAAAAAAAAAAAAATATATATATATATATATATATATATATATATATATATATATATATATATATATACTGTAACTGGTTAAGTTTTATCAATTAAATTTCAATAACGATGATCTCGAATTCTAGAAATCATTGGCTGTAGCTCTTAAAACCCTGACACAAATTGCACGTCATGTAACATTAATCAATCGACCATCACAACACCAATATCATCACAGCAGTCAGTGGTGTTACCATAATCATAATCCTAACTTCAATCTTAAGAGTTAACTTACTTCGTTGGCTCACCCAGATGAACCTCACACAGTCGGGTTATAAATCATAACTCATTCACATCCCTGATGGCCTCTATATTTGCTTCCGCATGCGGCACTCCGGCTGCACGTAAATAGAAAAACCCGGTACCGGAGGCAGTAGTGCCCTTCCGCCGGTGCGTCATATTGTAGTCCAACTCAAGAGGCGCTTGGTCGGTTACTCCAGTGAAGCGATCAGTCTCCTCTCCTTGTATGGTGTTGCTCCTTCATGGTTCCAGATCGCTGTCGTCGTGGACGCGTTACAAGTATCACGACTAGCGTGGTAGCACGTCTGCACACACGAGGAGTCTGATGAAATGGCCGATTCACCGGGATGTGAAGCAGGAACGCTCGTGGAAGTCGAAACACCAAAACACTTGAACCGAACTCTCTTCGATCCCATTTCAGACCACAATATTGGAAATGTATTACTATTCTTCCCTTTTCTGACCAACTACTTTGTACATTATCTATTATCACACTATCTATCATACAGCTTCACTCAAAGCAAAATGACGCAGCTGAAGACTTAACTGCATTATCTAAACTTCCATAAAGCTTTCTAAGTCGAACGTAACAACGATGAATCACATAAAGCCGTTCAAACTAAAGCAGGGATTTTAAACATAAGCTCTAGAATCTTAAAGATACGAGACAGTGAGTTCGTAGATTAATCAACTTTTCCCTTTTTCACCTTAAAAATCTCTTACATATTAAAAGACTATATTTATCAATGATATTTTGAGTCGACAATTTCTGATGTGCATAACCTAGATTTAACCCGGTAATTATCTACACCTTAAAACGAAGGCGATATGAACACACATTAACGCTATAAGTCGTTACTTATCAAACTAGATGACACATGATCATCTCATCAGATATATTTCTTTTTAAACACCACATGAAACAAAACAACATTAGGATGCGCACAGCTTAGGTGCAATATACAATTCCTCCTTAGCAATCACACAAGAATTACCTTTCAAATACATACATTCACGGATTACAAATTCTACAAACAATACAGCACTAAATCGACGTAATAAATCAAACTGCTCATACACAGAATACTTGAAGCAAAGACATCTGACATCATAGAAAACAAACAAAACCAGACATCGATCCAATAATAATTTCACAGTGAGATTGTCACTTCATGGATACGATTATATAAAAGTATATTGGTCGCCGCCTACAAGCTTTCCTCTTCTCGTTCTCTCCGCTACCATGCAACACCCGTCATGCTTCACCAACACAGGTTGTGTCTTCCAATCATCCCTCCTCCCCCGTCGGCTGTCATCGCGTGAGGGAGGGGAGTGAGACCTCTCACTGCTCTACCGTCAACTCGCGTATCGAGAACATTAATATGGTCAGCATCAGAACATAACATCGCCAATGATCGAGTGACTCTCTATTACCTGTTTTTCCTACGCTCTCCTTTGCTTATCCTACCTCCTTGAATATTCCCTCCCCTCACCATCTCCATCATTCCCTCCATCTTAATTACTTCTTCCCCCTCACCATTTCCTCCGTCATTACCTCCTCCTTACTTAGTCCCTCCCCTCACCATCTCCTCCATCACTCCCTCCTGAAGGTCACTGCGCACTTCCTGGTCATCTTTCTATGGCCTCCTCGCTCCCTGCCATCTTCCCCTCCAACCCCTGCCAGTCATGGCACGCAACTGACACATGCAATAATGGAACAAAGCCAGATATTTCACGATTTCTGAGTTCCATGACCTTACGGAAAAGATCTTGCGGTGCGCGTGTGTTCCGGGAGGAGAGGTTTACACTCGTGTTGCCAAGTCTCTAGCTCTGTATATATGAAACATGTCTTTTACACCTATGTATGCACACGCTCACTAGCTTAAGTCAGGTACATATTTTATCGACCTGCCCTTAGGGCAGGATGAATAGCTGGGTGGACTGTGGACCGGCTGCCGCGACCAGGATTCGAGCCTATGCGGGTATGATCCCAGGCGGCCCGTGCCAGTAACGCTAGCCGCTGCACCACGGAGGTAGGAGCGTGTTCGTTTGTTTGTGTCATGGTCTACTTGCTTTGTATAATGAGTTTTACACTCGTAAGGCCCAATCTGTTGCACCTTCTCCGATAATAGACAACTTTCTAACCCTCTGCATGTTGTCTGCATCTACTATTTCTTCAATCAGTCTATTCCATTCATCCAACACTCATACTGTACAAGTACTTCTATCCTCTTCCTGTAATTCAGCTTTCTTATTCTAGCTATCACCTTTACTGCCCTCCTTTGAACCTTCTATATCAGCTCTTTGTACTTCTTTACATGCAGTAACCATGGTCATAAATTTCGTTTTAGTAATTTCAAATTTGACTAGGTTACTGCTTTCCCATTCAGAGATACTGCACAAAGCAGACGTGAGAGCGACGGGGAGACAGTTTGAGCGGTCTCCTGTTACTTAGGGATGAGCTGTACCAAGGCGCGCTTCCAAGAAGAAAAGAGGAGCCTGGCATTCTAGGAAGAGGCGAAATCGGCGAGCCAGGATAGGGGCTACTTCAGAGGCACACTCCCTCTCACAACTTGAGGTACGACATCTGGGCCGAACGCCTTGTCCTCCTGCAGCTGAGCGAGTACCTGAAATACCCTACATGAGCAGGAAATAGGGGATGGCGTAGTTCATTGGGAGGAGATGGGGTGGAAGAGAATTAGAAAGAGATAGAAGAATCAGAAGCTGAAGAAAAGGAAACTAAGGTAACAGAAAGACAATTGGATATTTAGCTACAGAGAAATCAGGTGGACAGAGAGGAAGAAAGACTGAATTATGTAAGTTACTGGCGATGTTTTGGTGAATGACCAAAAACATTTGTCTGTCGAAGGCCAATTAGCACACTGTAGCGAATGTCTCTCTGAATTCCACCTTGTTTTTAAGTTTCTATGCCAGCCTTAGTACGTACCTTCAGTCTAGTTGACTAAATGAAACTTAATAACCAACCTGGTCGTCCTCTTACGTGTGATCATAACAACGTGGTGTATCTATCAATTAAACTGTGTTTGGCAATTCTAAAACCTCTTCTCATCTTCTGATTACCTTTCTTTCCCAATTCTTCTTCATTTGGTATATGACCTTCTTTCAAGTCCAAAACGAATGAATAATTTAAATCTATCAACCTCCTGCTTCAATAATCTTTCTAATTTTGCTGCCCTCAAATTTTCAGCTAGATCCTTCACTGATGAACTGTCGACCTCCTCGTCTCTGACTTTTTCCGAAATCTTTCATCTCGCTAATAAGCTCAGCTTGTGTATACTCTGCACTTTCTGTGTGTGTGTGTGTGTGTGTGTGTGTGTGTGTGTGTGTGTGTGTGTCCTTGTAGAGGTTTATCCATTTTCTTTTTTTCTTAAGTATGTTTGCCTGTAAATCCGTCTATCCGTTTCTCCACTTAAACCACTCCTAATCTGTAGGTCTCTTTATTTAGATTCAACAAAAGTATAATGAAAACTGCTCTCTCAAACATTTGGCAGCTTAACTCTAAACGTAAACTCACAATCTAAAGTCTCATTTCACTTCTGAATCTCCGACTTCTTTCCCGTCCGCCGTTTGAAGCTCCAGGAACATCAGAGGGGAACGCGAGTCACGACCTCAATAATACAATTCCGTGTTTAATGCTATAAAAAGACCGACTCAAGGTGATGGGTCAGGACCTGTGTTACGGTCCATGTATAACTCCTCTGACGCACTATGTACGTCGTCTCCTCCAGCCCAAGCATTAATGATCACTTAAGTCATGTTCCATTTATTCACCCTAGTGCCACTACCTCCTGCCCCAGCTTTGGTCAAGTTGTCATCGACATGGAGCAACGTGGCCAGCCCACTACGGATCAGGGTCCACTTTGACTCAATCCTCCCAACCGTGTTGCTAGCATGGACGTCCTTGGCTACCTGGTGTGTGTGTGTGTGTGTGTGTGTGTGTGTGTGTGTGTGTGTGTGTAACCAACAACCTATGCCATTCATTAGGGTATCTGTGAGCACATCCAACAGCCTGGGTCACGTCTCATGCCTGCCTGCCTGCCTGCCTCCCGCTGCCTCGGCTCCCGACTCAAGCCTCCTCTCTCCCGTGCTCAGGTCCTCCTTTCATCAGGGAACCTTTTAATTGCATTTACTACCCCGCCTCTACGTTCACTAAATACCTACTGTAGCACACTCTGCCCTACCTCACCTTCAACAGCGATCACATGCGTACTTAAAATATATCAGGAATGAGTCATACAGCCTCCACGTCTCCCTCCCTTCCCGTCCTCCTCCTCATTCAAGCCTCCATCACACATCTCCCTGAAAGCATCTTAATGCCGGCCAAGCATCTTCCATCCCGGCTGATAGCACTGCCGCCCGCCTCTTCAAACCCCGGCACCTGCCACTCGCCCTCAGTGCCTCACAAGTGGCGACGCAGTTGGTTGGCAGGCTGGTGGCCCACGCCCGGGGATGGGGGTGGCCAGATCTTCCCAATGCTGAGGCATAATCGCTTGGTTCAGTTCCTGTCGGTCTACGACCCCAGGAAGTAAGTCGTCCCAGGAGGGCAAGACGCGGCTTCAGCAGTGCTGTCTGTCAACCGCAGGTCTTGCGGTACAACTTGTGCCATTTTAATCCACCATGGCGGCCGCCACACCCGAGGCTTGCCTGGATATGTTCCCTTCAAATAGTTACGGCATCCCAAGAGACATCACCACGACAGTGGCTACATCAGACTGAACTGTACACGGCACAAATGTAACCAAACGTCGAGTTGCTCAATGATCGGGATGACAGCACTTCCGACAAGCACCTGTTATTTCATCTTCCACTCAGTATATCTTTTCAACCAACCTCACTGAAGGAATTATTTACCCTATCCCAACAGAGTCCACCCTGTAAGTTGGACTTCTCTCCTCGAGCCAATCAGGAGTGGCATTATGGCTCACCTTACTTCAATCACAGTCAGGACGAGGGCGTGTTCAATCCGACCTTTGGCTAATCAGAACTAATTGTACGTGTCAGAGCGCAACTCCACCAACCCAACCACAACACACGTGACCATTTCTTTTTCCTTTTTGTTTTGCACGCTTGGAGGGTTTGTACTGATGCCAATATGGATGTGTGGTCGTAGTACGGCCAGGCCTGGCCTTCTGGTGGAAAGATCCACGAGTGAATGACAGTACCAGGAGGTGAGGTTGAGGTAGGCTAGGGTAGTGTAACACCAGGTGACGAGGAAACAAGCCTGGATGATGAAGAGAATGGAGGAAGTCAATGGCCCACAAGCAACTGCATTAACGCCATTATCTACCTAGGAACCAGCCAGTAGAACAGTTAACTATACAATGAATCAAAAAATCTTTCTTGAATTACTAACGATGAAATAATGAATATGTCTACTGAAGGAGAGATTAAAAGTATCTATCTATCTATATCTATCTATCTATCTATCTATATATATATATATATATATATATATATATATATATATATATATATATATATATATATGATAATCTAACGTGCCGTGGTACGTATCTATCATGTGGGAGCTGGACCCACCTCGTCCCAGGACACACGTCTGGTGTGGGACGTCTCATATTCAAAACAAACGTCCAATTAAAACTTTACTAACAAGTCTTTTTACCAAGATCAGAATTTATCGCCGGAGAGATCGTTCTTTTTGGAAAGGGTTTTCCCGGGAACCCTTCCCGAGGGTGACGGCAGGCACACTCGCCTCATACTAGGTCCCCACACTCGTCTCCTGTAAGAGTGCAAGGAATGTGTCACACTGACTGGCTCACACTTTGGGTAGACTTTCTTCATATATTTCCACCACTACTGGGAATGTTAGGGGAATGAACAACCTCTAACATAAGTTGAAATCTCTGTGCTTTCACTAATCTGAAAATCATCCGAGTATTATATATATATATATATATATATATATATATATATATATTTATATATATATATATATATATATATATATATATATATACACACACCTCAGCCTAAGGGGAGGAGGAACACCTGGGTTGGGTGGGGAGACACTGCCGCGCTCAGGATTCGAACCTATGCTGATCAGCACACCAGGGAGATCCATGTGTAAGTGTGTGTGTGTGTGTGTGTGTGTGTGTGTGTGTGTGTGTGTGTGTATGTGTGTGTGTGTGTGTGTGTATAAAGCATGTCCATAACCAATTACCGATAAAACCCGACATCTTTCCATGCACTGCTGCGAGTCTTGGCACCAAAGGATAACGAGTCATCATGATGAGACTACCGAGTAGACCTGAGGAGGAGCCTGACGGCGTCAGGAACGTCCGCCAGGAGGAGAATGCGGGCATTCTGGTGGTATGGGTCCAGGTAGCTACCGTCCACCACACATGGTATGGGTCCAGGTAGCTACCGTCCACCACACATGGTACCATTTTACACCACGTTTGATGGGCTTCACACTAATATGGTGGTACTTGTTCACTGTGACCTGTTTCTCTGACGGTGGTAAAAATTCGTGATGGATCACGTAACTTCAAACAACGACCGTTGTTCACGAGAGAGGTCGTTGTTTCACGTCGGAGGACTTTGGGAGATAAGGGACGATCCTTGAGCACGATGGATCAACCCATAAGTACGACGGTATGACTCAAACACAACGTTACGACCCTTTAAGAAAGACGGTAAGACTCTCTAACACCATGTTACGACCACTGAGCACGATGGTGCGACCCGTGGACATGAAAATATGATCTTTGAGTATGGTCAGGTCAAAGGTCAGACTTAACGTGATTAAAAATGTACAAAGAAGTTGTATGGCAGAGGGTGTGGTGGTCTAAAAACCTTATTCGATGCAGTGTGGTGTAGTACCTTCGATGCTGTGAGACTCAACGAAGGATTTGTGGTGAATGTTGCTGCCACACTATGTTACTTCGGCACTGCTGACTCCTTGGAAGACACATCTGGGGCAGGGCCGAGCTGCCAGAACATGAAACAAGGGCACTAATGACTCACTGGGAGTCGCACCTGGGGCCAGGAGGAGCCAGGTCCTCGCTGTAACATATTATAGTAGTTCTGTGGACTATGGAGTCAAATTTCGAATGGAGGAACATGGCCACCGGGTACATCATTACAACTGACCTGAACTGTGTTGATTAAAAAAATGATTCTTACGAAGGTGTTGTCTCCTTACGAGCCTTTCAGGTCTTTCATGTGAACCGAAACTTCTAGGAACCCAGAGTTCTCTCCCCTGTCCCTCTCACGCAGCAGGATACCTCGTCCTAGACCATCAAGTCTTCTAATATCTCTCCTCCCCGCGCCTTCCCATCAGAGGCTCTGCAGACCAGTCTAGGAACCTTGTCCAGTCTGGCAGGTTGTGGCGAGGAGGTGCACGTGACAGACGGTAGTGCGACACCACAACCACCGTGCTCTGCGACTCGTTGCCAGCAGACGTCTGCGTCTGACTGACACAGCAACAGTATGTGATCCTTGCCGGTGCTCGAGGGCGGGAAATAAGGATCGCGTCTGCTGCCTCACTCACTCCTGAGCGCGCAACCACTCGCTGGGAAGACGAGGATGTGTTCTGTCGGCACCAGGTAACTGAGGAGGAGTGGTGGCGGTAAACGAGATTACGCCGTAAAATGAAGCGAAACTTGTTATTTGCTGAGCCGTCAACACCAACTGTGGCATCATGGGCACGAGGTGCACTTCCCAGTCAGGCTGACTTATTACAGAGGGAAATAAACCCGTGGGCAAGGTTCCACTGAGAGGACCTCAACAGCCACTAGAAGCCAACAGGTGCCGAGGGGTTCTCAGTAATAAAGGTGTCTTTTAGGCCTTTGAAGAAGGAATTTCAACGTGTTCAGCATGTATACACTGCCACCAATATTTGCATAGTTATCTACTTAATAATCTAAGCTAGGTGAATACAGTGTTACTGGCAAGGTAAACGATACTGCATAATAATGAGGCAATAATGCAAATTAGCAACAGTGGCCAGATAGGGTGAGTGTCCCTACCACAATGTGGACGGACAGTATGGCATAATACATCAATGACTCCAGGCAATATACATGATTATGGATCCATACATGATTCATGTGAGAGCCATTAATGCTCGTAGCTTACGAGTCATTGATCATGCAGCCACGCCCTTGATACAAGGACCTGCAGATAAAGTTATCTATAAAGATAACTTCTCATGTGATAGAGACGGATCTTGTTATGAAACTAGCTATACCCAGTAAAGTTTCCTGGAATATAACTTTAGATTTCAGTAAAGGAATCCTACATGAGTGGTCCGGCAGACCAGAGGTTACTGGAGTGAGTACGACAAGAACTTATCCGTGTATGAATCTGATGTGAGGCGGATCTAGTGATGGAAGACACATTATGCCAATCACACGTACAGCCTTACACCCTTGAACGACTTCAGGGTCGTTATGACCTTCATTTTCCCTTAAAAAACTGTCTACTGCCGGACTTGGTGAGGTATCCACCCATCCTATAACGATACACACGCAGCTGACACCACAATAATCCTCACCGTAGTACCCAACTACCTACCAGAAGCTTCACTCCCACCATGCATCACCAAGTGAAGACGTGGCATCAGTTCAAAACCTTAACATCGTTAGATACAGGTTTTCCAAAGAGCGCCTCAGCTGTGAGTTGCACATCTTATGTGTTTTACGGTGACGATGGTAAGGGCCAGTGGCTGGCTAACTTGTCGTTAAGGGTACATCAGAGACTGAAGGTCGGTAAAGATTCATAACACCAACAATCCGTCCAGGTATATGACTTGGTCCTGGGCTCCTAGTGTTACAGGCGACGGCCGCCAGCTCTCGCCATGAATGCACTTCGTCTTCATCTCTTACAGCTGCCACGCTCCGTCTTCGCTGCAGCCTGGCTACATGACACCAACAAAACTGGCCAGAATCCACAAGTGATGGCTACAAACCACTATCATTATAATACTTGGTGAGCATGACGATACGACCCTTGAATACGACGGCAGATTCTGGAATACCACGATACGACCTTCAAGACCCTTGGGTAGTATGGACTTAAGTGTCAGGTCGAAGACCAGGCCATCACACCGAAGGTGCTCAAGGGTTTATGTCGAGTCCAGCTACAACCGAGGTTCCATTACCAAAGCTCTACACTAAGACCAGTGCTCACGTTGCTCTATCACCAACAGTGACCACACTTCATCCCCAGTGCTGCCTACACTTCGCTATCAACAGTGACCATACTTCACCGCCACTACTGCCTACACTTCACCATCAACAGTGACTACACCGCCACTACTGCCTACCACTGTCAACAGTGACCTCACTTCAACTACACTATTGCCTACATTTCATCATCAACCGCCACTACTGGCTACACTTCATCACCAACAGTGACCACACCGCCACTACTGCCTACACTTCACCATCAACAGTGACTACACCGCCACTACTGCCTACCACTGTCAACAGTGACCTCACTTCAACTACACTATTGCCTACATTTCATCATCAACCGCCACTACTGCCTACCACTGTCAACAGTGACCTCACTTCAACTACACTATTGCCTACATTTCATCATCAACCGCCACTACTGCCTACACTTCACCATCAACAGTGACTACACCGCCACTACTGCCTACACTTCACCATCAACAGTGACTACACCGCCACTACTGCCTACACTTCACCATCAACAGTGACTACACCGCCACTACTGCCTACACTTCACCATCAACAGTGACTACACCGCCACTACTGCCTACACTTCACCATCAACAGTGACTACACCGCCACTACTGCCTACACTTCACCATCAACAGTGACTACACCGCCACTACTGCCTACACTTCACCATCAACAGTGACTACACCGCCACTACTGCCTACACTTCACCATCAACAGTGACTACACCGCCACTACTGCCTACACTTCACCATCAACAGTGACTACACCGCCACTACTGCCTACACTTCACCATCAACAGTGACTACACCGCCACTACTGCCTACACTTCACCATCAACAGTGACTACACCGCCACTACTGCCTACACTTCACCATCAACAGTGACTACACCGCCACTACTGCCTACACTTCACCATCAACAGTGACTACACCGCCACTACTGCCTACACTTCACCATCAACAGTGACTACACCGCCACTACTGCCTACCACTGTCAACAGTGACCTCACTTCAACTACACTATTGCCTACATTTCATCATCAACCGCCACTACTGCCTACCACTGTCAACAGTGACCTCACTTCAACTACACTATTGCCTACATTTCATCATCAACCGCCACTACTGCCTACACTTCACCATCAACAGTGACTACACCGCCACTACTGCCTACCACTGTCAACAGTGACCTCACTTCAACTACACTATTGCCTACATTTCATCATCAACCGCCACTACTGCCTACACTTCACCATCAACAGTGACTACACCGCCACTACTGCCTACACTTCACCATCAACAGTGACTACACCGCCACTACTGCCTACCACTGTCAACAGTGACCTCACTTCAACTACACTATTGCCTACATTTCATCATCAACCGCCACTACTGCCTACACTTCACCATCAACAGTGACTACACCGCCACTACTGCCTACACTTCACCATCAACAGTGACTACACCGCCACTACTGCCTACACTTCACCATCAACAGTGACTACACCGCCACTACTGCCTACACTTCACCATCAACAGTGACTACACCGCCACTACTGCCTACACTTCACCATCAACAGTGACTACACCGCCACTACTGCCTACCACTGTCAACAGTGACCTCACTTCAACTACACTATTGCCTACATTTCATCATCAACCGCCACTACTGCCTACACTTCACCATCAACAGTGACTACACCGCCACTACTGCCTACACTTCACCATCAACAGTGACTACACCGCCACTACTGCCTACCACTGTCAACAGTGACCTCACTTCAACTACACTATTGCCTACATTTCATCATCAACCGCCACTACTGCCTACACTTCACCATCAACAGTGACTACACCGCCACTACTGCCTACACTTCACCATCAACAGTGACTACACCGCCACTACTGCCTACACTTCACCATCAACAGTGACTACACCGCCACTACTGCCTACACTTCACCATCAACAGTGACTACACCGCCACTACTGCCTACACTTCACCATCAACAGTGACTACACCGCCACTACTGCCTACACTTCACCATCAACAGTGACTACACCGCCACTACTGCCTACACTTCACCATCAACAGTGACTACACCGCCACTACTGCCTACACTTCACCATCAACAGTGACTACACCGCCACTACTGCCTACCACTGTCAACAGTGACCTCACTTCAACTACACTATTGCCTACATTTCATCATCAACCGCCACTACTGCCTACACTTCACCATCAACAGTGACTACACCGCCACTACTGCCTACACTTCACCATCAACAGTGACTACACCGCCACTACTGCCTACACTTCACCATCAACAGTGACTACACCGCCACTACTGCCTACACTTCACCATCAACAGTGACTACACCGCCACTACTGCCTACACTTCACCATCAACAGTGACTACACCGCCACTACTGCCTACACTTCACCATCAACAGTGACTACACCGCCACTACTGCCTACCACTGTCAACAGTGACCTCACTTCAACTACACTATTGCCTACATTTCATCATCAACCGCCACTACTGCCTACACTTCACCATCAACAGTGACTACACCGCCACTACTGCCTACACTTCACCATCAACAGTGACTACACCGCCACTACTGCCTACACTTCACCATCAACAGTGACTACACCGCCACTACTGCCTACACTTCACCATCAACAGTGACTACACCGCCACTACTGCCTACACTTCACCATCAACAGTGACTACACCGCCACTACTGCCTACACTTCACCATCAACAGTGACTACACCGCCACTACTGCCTACACTTCACCATCAACAGTGACTACACCGCCACTACTGCCTACACTTCACCATCAACAGTGACTACACCGCCACTACTGCCTACCACTGTCAACAGTGACCTCACTTCAACTACACTATTGCCTACATTTCATCATCAACCGCCACTACTGCCTACCACTGTCAACAGTGACCTCACTTCAACTACACTATTGCCTACATTTCATCATCAACCGCCACTACTGCCTACACTTCACCATCAACAGTGACTACACCGCCACTACTGCCTACACTTCACCATCAACAGTGACTACACCGCCACTACTGCCTACACTTCACCATCAACAGTGACTACACCGCCACTACTGCCTACACTTCACCATCAACAGTGACTACACCGCCACTACTGCCTACACTTCACCATCAACAGTGACTACACCGCCACTACTGCCTACACTTCACCATCAACAGTGACTACACCGCCACTACTGCCTACACTTCACCATCAACAGTGGCCACACTTCACCGTCACTACTGCCTACACTTCAACATCAACAGTGACTACACCGCCACTACTGCCTACACTTCACCATCAACAGTGACTACACCGCCACTACTGCCTACACTTCACCATCAACAGTGACTACACCGCCACTACTGCCTACACTTCACCATCAACAGTGACTACACCGCCACTACTGCCTACACTTCACCATCAACAGTGACTACACCGCCACTACTGCCTACACTTCACCATCAACAGTGACTACACACACACACACAACAAAGCCGACTGGTGCAAATGTCAAGGGTGGAGTGGACACGGTGGGTAGTGAGACTAGTGGGGAGACTAAGAGCGGGAGATTATTACCTGTGTTGGAGTGGTTCACAGAGCATTATCAATACCGTATATTCCACGCACATATTCGCTCATATATGTTTCGGTGGAGGAGATGGCAAGCATTAATGGCTCGGGAAATGCATACCTATGAATACCAACGTATGTAAGTATCTTCAACATCCAAGGTGAACAAAGACAGCAGAATAAACCCACCTATGTAGACAGCTCATGACATTCACAGGTGAAGTGGAGCTGGCGGACATATAATATGAAGCATGACACAAAACGAACGAATTCAATGGGAAGAAACAAGCAACAATGATTAGATAATAATGAAAGAAATGGTAATACAATCTCTCCCGGGGAGCGAGACGCAGGAGTATGATGCATATGGCAGAAACTTAGTATGTTCCTGAGACTTGAAGATATTCGACGTCAAGTCTCATACCTGAGAAAGAACCGGAAGACATGCCTGAATAGCTGTGGGTGGAGAGCAGTCCGGAAGAACGCCGAGTATCAGAGAAGGCACCACAGCAGTCTAATGGGGGTCAGCAGGCGGAAGGGCGTCCTTGTGGGAGAGGGAAAAAAATATACACAAGAGATCAAACCCGGAAGCTAGCGAGCGAAGTCAAGGACGAAGATACGTACTCTTGAGAGAAAACATGACACTGACTACAAAATGGTACAACAATATGCAACAATTAACGTGTTTTCTCACGTCGAAAGTGAACGTCTCCAACGCTCCATATCTGGATTTATCAACGCTTGTTACACCACCCATACAAAGCTGCATGAAATTGGTACATCTTCCACAGAAACATAGCGTATTAAAACAGACTCTTATCAACAACAGTTACAAGAACTCCGACTAACAATTAAAAAAACAAACAAAAAAGCTCACAGCGGCAGAGACTATAAACAAAACAACACAAAATATAATACAGCAACCAGATGTCAATAGCGTACAAGACAGATGAACATACAAGACATCGTCTCCGGAAGCATCAACCACACAACACAAAAATAACAAAGTCAAGCTAATCATATACAGCAAACAACACTCATGAACAACCAACTGCACAAGAAAAATTACAAGATTCCAACGTAATTCATGAACTCAAACGTCAACGACAAGACAGCGAGCTCCTTACTAACATGGCCAATGTGGGAAGCACAACCTGTACACAATCCAGAGGACTCACCCCCACCCCTACACGAAGGCTCCATCAAACTACAGGTCACCGAGGAGCATAACACTGCCCTCAAACGACAGACAATTGTGCAATCTACAAGGATACCACACCGTGACCAAGACACGAGTCGCTTACACAACCAAAACTCAACAAAAAGAGCACAGGTCAAGACAAGAGTACTCCAGCCACACGCCCCAGCAACACGTCACAACCAAAAAGGGCGCAGCACACCATCACGTCCGTTTGCTGGGATAACTCCAGTCTCACCCAGTGACCCACAGTCAGTCCCAGGTGCTCCACTGACCTCTCCACACACTCCTGAAGATGATTTGATGGATTCAAATCGAAACGCTAAGACAACTCGTGAAAGTATCCTACACAACCCATACAAAAAGAGACATTAGACAACTTGACAAAAAATACAGAAAGACTCAAACAGAAAACCCCCAGTTATATGGTCATTTAATATATATATATATATATATATATATATATATATATATATATATATATATATATATATTACAGTGTGGAAAAAAGTTCTATAAACACGGGAGTTTATACTGTAATAAAAGCTGATTCACGGAATCAACCGACAAGAATTTCCTTTATTTTTTCCTAATTTCAAAAGCGGCATCTCCGGTAAGCGGAGCGAGCCCAGGAAGCGCAGCGACTCCCTGGAGAGTGGACAAAGGAGGTGCAGACTCTGAGAGTGGTGGACCCAGAGAGAGAGAGAGAGAGAGAGAGAGAGAGAGAGAGAGAGAGAGAGAGAGAGAGAGAGAGAGAGAGACGTCGAGTGTGAGGGAAGAGAAAGGAGAAAAAAAAAGTTGGTGGTGCGCGGCTGAGTGGGAGAGCCCGGGGGTTGATGGATCAACTGATGAAAGGAAAGTTCAAAAGTCTACATAACACCAAGACTTGAGGCGGATTATCTGTGCCAGTAATGAAAGGCACCAGAGGCACCCATGTGTAAAGATATGTTTCCAGCCTTGCAACACCAGAGACGTGATGATAAATGCACCAGAACGTAGATGAAGAGCACATGTCTGAAAACGAACGAGCACAGGGGACACGATCTTACGGAAAATGGGAATAACAGAAAAATAATGAGAAACAGTGAATAAGGAAATGAAAGGGAGGGATGAAAGGGTAAGATATAAGACGTCAGAAGAACGAAACACGTAGTGTATGATGAGGTGATATGAAAATACAATATGTATGGAGCACTCGTGAAGGGTTGGGAGATGTATTAATGGGGCAGCACAGGTGGCGGGAGGTAATGAAGAGGGACGGAGATAAGCTGCCAGGATCTGGTGATGGAGCGATGGCGCGCGAGGCGAGAGGGAAGAGGTAATGAGAACTGACACAGGTAAACTGGGGGGATCAGGTGATGGAGTGGTGGAGGAGGAGGAGGGTAGGGAGGCAGGAGTGGTCCTGATGTACTGTTCTCTGAAATCTGAATTTTGGGAGCAAGTGTAGACCTCCTGGGACACGAGGCTTCCTGGGAGTCGACGGTAAACACACATAAAACCCCTCTCTCCACCCACCACTGCTCGTTCAACTCTATATAGACTCATACCATCATATACCCTACGGATGTTAATCATACAGACTCGTGAATAATATCATCCTTATATCACTGATATCTAAGTTGCCAGATCATCCGTGTCAAGATGCTCCTCACTCTCCATACCTTCATCTTCATGATGTGATTTACATCTCGACACGATGATGGGGTAGCTTATGCCTCTCCTAGGGAGGCTGTACCTACGGTGCCGTGACCCGCCAGACGAGGGCAGACACCGTCGTAAGACAACATTGCTCTTACAATAGGAAAATTTTCAGTGGGATCGGGTCCCTGGAGGCCCCACCTGACCCACCGATGGAAACTTCAAACCAGGAATCACACGACCTGCTTTTAGGTCGCGCCATTATTCGCCTTTCAATCACCTGTGATGCGTCTCTCTGGGCCTCCTCCTGACGAAGTAGCGACCCGCGACGCCACTATCCTCCCCGAGAAAATCGTAACACAGCGGCTTCAGCAACCCCCCACGACGGATCCCAACCCATGACATGTGAGGACACACGACTAGTAAACCAAAACACAATCTCTGTTGGGGAAAGGTGTAAACATATCTACAACTGTAAAATCCTCGAGCTCTTCTTTTACAACTACAAAATCCAATAAGTTTTATCATCCGCAACGTACATAAGAGGATATAAAAAGTAAAATATTTCCTGATCATAAAAGTGGGGGAATACTGTGCCGTGTGAGGAAGAGTCTTTACCTATCTTGCTCCTGGCCGTGAACACTGACTGGGTGCTGTGTGGACAGTAAGGGAGGATCATCCTGGTGGCGGCAGGCCACAAACCTGTCACCCTCCCTCGCACTAGGTACAACGGGTTCCACCGTCACTTCATTCCTACTCATTACTTTCCTTCTCTAACTTCTTTCATCCTTCCCCCTCCTTCCTGTTTCAGTCTTTCTTTCCTTTCTTCCACCGACCTTCACCCTCCTATTCACCATCTTGTCTCCATCAATAAGGATTAGATTAACATCAGTATCCTTCAGCATATGACCTTATCAGGTCTTGTGTTATCTGTCTTCCTTCCCTTCCGCGTATCCTCACTACAGACCCTCCCTCACTTACTAGACCTCTAGATGTACTTCCTACAAATTCCCTCCCTTCTCACTCCCTCACCATATGTTTCCACCCATCCCTTTCTCCCCCATTCCTTCTCGTTACCATCTCCTCTCCCTTCACCTCCCAAGCTCCACCTACTTCCTCTGTTAGTTGGTGGCTTGGTATAACACCGTCCCCCCCCCCCTCACTAACCCCATGTACACCCCTGCCGTCCTCCCCAAACGCGCCCAGGCGCTGTCCTGTCCCCACCCCCCACGTACATCCCTGGCGTCCTCCACCAAGGAACCAAGGCACCAACCCTCACCCCAACACCACCCCTGGAGTAATACCACAGAACATCGACGTATCAATCCCCACCATACATTCATGACGTCTTCCCCCAGGTACCCAGGAACTACTCCCTACTGTACACCCCTAGCATCCTCTCCCAGGTGGGGAAGTGAGGCTGCGTTGGGGGGTGGTGATTTGTTGTGGTTGGGGTGAGATGGTAACTGGGGTTGGATAGAGACGTTACTAGGATTGGGACTGGGAAATATCTGGGGTCGGTGAAGTAAATGGGATATGGAGTGCGTTAGCTAGGGTTGGGGGCAGCTGGAGATGGGTCGCGAGGTAGCTAGGGTTGGGAGTAGGAGAGGTGTCTGGCGCTAGAAGTGGGGAGGTAGCTGGGAGCAGGGAGATAGCTGGGGTTGGGCGGGGAGATAGATAGGGTTGGAAGCGGGGAAGTAGCTGGAGTTAGGAGAAGGGAGGTACCTGGGGCTGAAAGGTGGCTGGGACTGAGGAGGCAATTGGTGATAGGGTGGCGAAGTAGCTGGGGTTGGGGTGGGGACGTAGCTGGGGTTGGGGTGGGGACGTAGCTGGGGTTGGGGTGGGGAAGTAGCTGGGGTTGGTGTGGGGACGTAGCTGGGGTTGGGGTGGGGACGTAGCTGGGGTTGGGGTGGGGACGTAGCTGGGGTTGGTGTGGGGACGTAGCTGGGGTTGGGGTTGGGACGTAGCTGGGGTTGGGGTGGGGACGTAGCTGGGGTTGGGGTGGGGATGTAGCTGGGGTTGGGGTGGGGATGTAGCTGGGGTTGGGGTGGGGATGTAGCTGGGGTTGGGGTGGGGACGTAGCTGGGGTTGGGGTGGGGACGTAGCTGGGGTTGGGGTGGGGATGTAGCTGGGGTTGGGGTGGGGATGTAGCAAGTGATGAGGTGGGGATGTAGCAGGTGTTGGGGTTGGGAGTTAGCTTAGAGGAGAGAAAGAGGAACCTGTGGGATGATGGGCGACCCTGTACCCCTCACGGCCAGACGTGGCAGCGCCATCACCACCCACGGAGCTGCTGCCTCTATACACACACACACACACACACACACACACACACACACACACACACACACACACACGTAGGTAATGTGGTGGGTAATTACAGCGGCAGCGGGTGGTGAGGACGGGCGGGACTGTGTGGCTGGCGGACGCCCGGAGCAGCAGGGACAGGAGGGAGGAGAGAGGAGTGGCGGCGGAAGGAGGAAAACGAGGGGTGAGGAGGGAAGGCACGGCAAGAGGGAGGAGGGAAGGAGGAGAGCGGTTGGTAGGGTAAGTGAGGGAGGGAATGAGAGAATGAGGGAAAGGTGAAAATGAGAAATAAAAAGTATGAAAGTTAAACAAAAAATAGTAATAATGATGCGATAATATCATTATCATCATTATACCATATTCATATAATTCCTCTTGATATAATGACCTGCACGATGTACTGTATGGGAATCTATGATCCACATGACTGCATGGGGAGGAACCATCCATCTTATAGCTTATCTGTTTGTATCTTTCAAAAGGTGTGAATCTTTGGTGTAATTTCGAGCATCTTCACAGGCAAGTGTCTGGACGACTGGTACAATGCGAAGTTGGTCACACTGGTCGATGATGGCCACTGCCACTGTGGTACAATGTATTTACTTCGTGATTTCTACGAGCCGTGTTACAAGGATTCCAGTGTGTGGTGTGTGGTGTGGCGGCGGTGGTGTTTCTACGAGCCGTGTTACAAGGATTCCAGTGTGTGGTGTGTGGTGTGGCGGCGGTGGTGTTTCTACGTGCCGTGTTACAAGGATTCCAGTGTGTGGTGTGTGGTGGCGGTGGCGGTGGTGTTTCTACGAGCCGTGTTACATGGATTCCAGTATGTGGTGTGTGGTGTGTGGTGGCGGTGGTGTTTCTACGAGCCGTGTTACAAGGATTCCAGTGTGTGGTGTGTGGTGGGGCGGTGGCGGTGGTGTTTCTACGAGCCGTGTTACAAGGATTCCAGTGTGTGGTGTGTGGTGGCGGTGGCGGTGGTGTTTCTACGAGCCGTGTTACAAGGATTCCAGTGTGTGGTGTGTGGTGTGGTGGCGGTGGCGGTGTGAATAGTGGCGTGCTTTGTGATTATATGTTATCAAGTGATTATCATTACTTGTACGTTACGAGGCGAGGGTCTTACACTCGCGTTGCCCCGTCTCTTAAACTTGTATATATGTACCATGTCTTCACTCCTATGTATGTCCACGCGCGCGCGCGCGCGCGCGCGCGCGCACACACACACACACACACACACACACACACCAGCCTAAGCAAGGTATCCATTTCTCACACCAGCCTCGAAGGGAGGATGAACTCTTGGGTTCTGTGTAGGCCGACTGCCACGCCCAGGATTCGAACCCGTGGGGGTCCAACTCCGGGCACATCTGCACTGACTTATGGTCAGTATCGCTAGCCACCACATCATGGAGGCGGTGTGGTGGTGTATTAGTGGCGGTGTATGTGGTGGAGGAGGTATAGTGGTGTGTTAGTGGCAGTGTTAACGGTGGAACGTTATGTGAGGCAGTGGAACTCCGAATGAAGATGTCAGCCTCGCATGACTGAAGAATTACCTGTACGATGATGGAAATTAGCTGGCACTTACTGAGGAAGGTCAAGTGCAGCTTAGCCCACCGGACACCAGCTGAGGATGTTGTGTGTGGCATGATAGATGCATAGTATTACAGATAACATGATACAGCCACGGTACGATAGCAGACATGATACAGCCACGGTACGATAACAGACATGATAGAGCCACGACACTATACAGACACGACATAATACGGCACACTTTTACGATCACCCATCATCAAGGACCTGGTTCGCATGAGCGTCGGCATCCAACAAGACAACACACAGGGAGCGTACGTGAACAACACAGTGAATCCCTGCACATCATCACAGGTGCAGGAGGTGGAGAGCATTACTCCTGTTACCAAGATCCTCAGTGAGCGTCCCGTGGAAGCCACACTCTACGTTTCTTTTCACCTTGTAACGCCTGCTGAAGATGAGGTCACCATCCCTGGGGGGAGTAGAGGGAGGGGGGAAGGGATGGAGGGACCAAGTCCATGGAGAGAAGGAGGGGGAAAAATATGATGGAGGAACACGGTCCTTGGGGGAAAGGACTGAATAAGGATGGAGGAACGAGGTCGAAGGGGAGAAGAGAGAGGGAGGGAGGGAAGAAAGCTGGAGGATGAGGAGGAGGGGGTGGGGGGTTACAGTGAGCAATAAGAAGGACATTGTGAGATAATAACACGGAAGGAAAGATAAAGGAGAAGAGGGAAGGGGAGGGGGAAGAAGGAAGAAATAAGATGCAGCCAGACAATACTCTTTTAACCTTACAGGCAGAACCCTGGGTAGGAGGTTGTAGATAGCTCCTCACCTACAGGTCGTAGGAAGAGCCTCGTGTTAGTGGGTACAACCCCAAACTGAGGTTTCACTGACAGTAAATATCAAACTAGTTGGCAGAAGAACTGCACAAGGAGCCAGTAAGTACTGCTACAATGCTGTAAGTATATTTTCACAAGGAAAGCACGACATAATATTGCATAAGTACTGGGAAGTAGCACTAAGTAAGTACCATGGAGATACGTATGAGCATATCTCTCAAGGAACTAATCAGTACCAACATATCTGTAAGTACGTCTCAAAAAGGTGCCCTTTAGAATTACCACAACATCTGTAAGTATATCTCCATAAGATGCTAACAAGTACTCATACAAAGTTTGTAAGTATACCTCCACAAGGTACTAACAAATATTCACACGACGATGTATGTACATCTCCACAGAGTGCTACGAAGCATTAACACAACGTCTGTAAGTATATCTCCACAAAGTGTTAATAAGTACTGACACAACGTCTGTAAATATAAGTACTAACACAACGTCTGTAAGTATATCTCCACAAGGTGTTTTCACTTACCAACCCAGCGGCTGTAAGTACACCTCCATACGATATTGTCACCAACGCAAGTACAAGTTAGAGCACAGAGAGCAGGCATAGAGCCAGAGAGCGTCGTGGAGCAGAGCATCAGGCCGGTAACCGTCTCCTGAGCCCGCTACCAAAGATCAAACACCAACCCACTGTATATACTCCCGTCCCACAGCACGAGGTGGCTCTCATAACGGGACCTACTGTCTATCCCACACAGACCCGTCACGTTAGAGTCAAACGTGCCAATTACTTTATCCCCAGGGACACCCTCATTATGGCCAGGGTGGAGCTGTTCTCTGTGCCCGGAGTAACATACACCACTAGGCTTATAAAGACGTCCCCCGCCGAGCTCTCAGGCAGAACACACACACACACACACACACACACACACACACACACACACACGACTATGTTCACGTCCCTGGGTCTCCTCCTGTAGGAGTATAGCATATACAAAGGTCCTTGCCATCTGATCTGGCCCAAACCCTCCTGCTGGACTGGCCCACACCTGCGACCCACCACCAGCCCACACACGGGCCCCCACTACCATGCCACACTATTCCGTAATTAAGATAATGAGAATGGTCGCATGACCTCTCCTGAAATGTTCATCTTTTCTCGGGTAAAATCATTTTGTTGTTCCACCTTCCACGATGAACTTCAGCCACCACGTAGGTGTGACGGATGGCTTGGCCAAGATCATGTCGTTACCATTTCCCTTCAGGCCAACGGAGAGTCAAACACATATATAATTAGTGTTTGGAATTACCTGAAATGTCAAGGGATATATTTTCACCTCCCGGGGACCTCCCTGGGATATAATCCACAGGATTGAAGATTTGCTTACATAACACCTTTTTCAGATAATATGCATCATACGTTCACCCTAACATTGAATAACTACGTTCCACCAACATCAAGCTCTGTAATATCACAATTGAACGATAATTCTTACTATATACATCAAAAACAAATTAATGTTCTTCATAAGCCATAAACAGGCATAACACAAAACCCTGGCGGATATAAAAGGAAACGTGTCTAATTATACTCTCGTTCCTCCAGCAACGTCGGTCAACGTCAGCTAACGAACCCACACAGAGAACTACATCCACAGGTTTTAATTCTGGTAACAGGTTTACGTCCAAACAACACTTTACTAATTCGCTAACGACTGCAGCGGCCCCCTGGTGGCGGTGTTGGTCATTACAGTAATTGTCAGCGACAGGGCAACTCCCTCCTCTCTCATTTGAAGCTACGAAAACTACCACCGTGTTATTCTGTTTGTCACCTTGCCGAAAACAGCAGTACGACCCTTCAACACGACGGTGCGTCCCACCAACACGACGGTGCGACCCTTCAACACGACGGTAGGACCCACCAACACGACGGTGCGACCCTTCAACACGACGGTGCGACCCTTCAACACGACGGTAGGACCCACCAACACGACGGTGCGACCCTTCAACACGACGGTAGGACCCACCAACACGACGGTGCGACCCACCAACACGACGGTAGGACCAACCAACACGACGGTGCGACCCTTCAACACGACGGTAGGACCCACCAACACGACGGTGCGACCCTTCAACACGACGGTAGGACCAACCAACACGACGGTGCGACCCTTCAACACGACGGTAGGACCAACCAACACGACGGTGCGACCCACCAACACGACGGTGCGACCCACCAACACGACGGTAGGAACCACCAACACGACGGTGCGACCCTTCAACACGACGGTGCGACCCTTCAACACGACGGTAGGACCCACCAACACGACGGTGCGACCCTTCAACACGACGGTAGGACCCACCAACACGACGGTGCGACCCTTCAACACGACGGTAAGACCCATCAACACGACGGTGCGACCCTTCAACACGACGGTAGGGGTCCGCGTATGATGGTTTACCATTGACCAGACTTACGGGTCAGGTATATGGCCAGGCGAACATCCTCGTGAATCGTACCGCTGTGCTCAAGGGTCGTACCGTCGTGCTCAATTGTTGTGCCGTCGTGCTCGAGTCGCATGGCCGTGCTCAAGGGTCGTACCTTCGTGCTCAAGTTAGTATCTTCGTGTTCAAGGGTCGTACCTTCGTGCTCAAGGGTCGTACCGTCGTTCTCAAGCCTATTCTTTCGCCCAAAACAGAGTTCACTCTCGTAAAAATCTGAGAGAATTGTTACACATTACCTTCCCCTGAATACGTAGTCTCTTTCCCCTATGTAGTGTCTCCTCTACTGAGAGTCACACAATTGTTTCCTGATCATCTCTTCCTGAACCTCACAAACCAACCTCGTCAGGAGGATCGGTATGAAGGTCACTGACTCTTCCCAGCCTCCTTCCTTAACATAAGACTTGAGATTTGCCGTTTTCCATTCCCTTTAGCACTACGCCTTTCTGAAAAGACATCTTGAACAACATTCCAAGGTGTCTGTCGGGTGTATCTGCACTCATCTTACACAAACATAGAGAACTCTCATCAGGAGAGTCAAGTCCCTTTAGTGTTCAGTTGGTCTTTTATATAAATTTCAATGTTTTCTAAGGCTTACTCCTCATTCCACCCTAATGTTACTGAGGTTACTGTATCTTCCTATCTGAAAACACTTTTAAACTTATTATTCAGTTCTTCTGATGTCCTAACACCTTCTTCTTCGCCTGCTCTGTAACTGGTACTTCAATGCTGATGACTTTATCGAGAGGTCTGGGATATGTACTTCCTTATCCACTATATATACTTTTCCGGTTTTGGTGCACTGCACGTAATAGCTTATGATAGGATGTGAGCGACTTTGGCCTTTCTTTGTTCCCAACGCCACCTCCCTAATGCAAGACACGGCTGACAAGTACGAAAAAGTTTCTCTGTCCCTCCGTTCTTATTGTGCTCTACACGTTCCTCTCTGTCTGGAGTTCCGTCTATATCTTCTCAAACAACACACAGCAAAGCTCCTTTGCTTTGCACATCTTTTAGTGAACCACTCATCCGTCTTTCTTAGCCCTTCCTCTGTACTTGAGCCTAAACGCGCCCACGTTCCAAATCATTCACTGTATATTTCGTATAGCCTCCCAGTCACAAGCTTCCATGCTTGAACACTAACCTAATATTTGCCAATTATTCTTCCAAAACGGGACTTTGGCGTCTGGTCAGCGACGATGTCGATTCATAAGTCCTTCTCGCACTCACGATCCTTAAGCTTATTTCCTGCTAGATAATAGTCACAATGAAGCCTCCCTTCACTTTGTCTTCACCTGATTACATATGCATGGCTGTCTGTCTGTCTACATATGCATGAGTGTCTGTTTCTCAGTGATTACTATTTACAGTGACGTGGAGGGACTTTTACACTCGTGGGACCCCATCTCTTGAGCATTCTCCACTATCATACAATTAATCAAATTTATGCATGTGCATTAACCATGTCCTCAGTCACTCTATTCCATTCCTCCACCACTAATACTATCAATACTCCTTTACGTCTTAACATGTTCCTTGCTTAATTTCGTGTTATGTCCTCTGGCTGCACTATCCCTACACTTCTCAAAGAAGTGTTCACTATACACGTCATCGATCTGTATTATAAATTATAAGATTGCGATCAGATCACCCCTCGCTCTTCTCTCTTCCAAAGTTGGCAAACGTAAAGCCTACAGTTTTCCCCTGTAACTCAGCCCTTGACTTTAGTATCATTTTTGTTACTTTCCTCTGGATCTTCTCTATTATCCCTTTGTGCTTCTTTAAGTGAGGTGACCAAACTTGCGGCGAAACATATTCCAGTTTTGGTCTTACATAGCTTGAACAGATGGCAGATATTCTGATATCTGCCGTCAGACACCTTGCCTCCTCAACTTTACTCCCAATATGGGACTCTGTGAAGTGGGCCTGAGACCTTCTTCCATTTCGTCCCAGTCTCACTACTTTACACTCGGGCGTCACCTGGACCAGCCCGGACTGACCTTGTCTTGTCTCGTCTCGTCTTGTCTTGTTTCGTCATGTCTTGTCTTTTGTCAGATTTTTGTCTTGTCCTGTCTTTTGTATTGTTTTGTCCAGTCGTTTGTCTTAACTTGTTTTGTATCTTGTCTTGCCACGACCTGTATTTTGCCTCCTCTTGTCTTGTTTTGTATTATTTTATCTCGTCTCGTCTTGTTCGTCAATAAATGTACGTTCACAATTCTGCCACTGGTGTCAGCGCTGACAACAACTCTCTCGGCAAGACCGTTCCCCAGGTACACCCCTGACAGCCTCCAGAGCTGGAACACTACCATCAACACCAACGAAGCCAGTAGCGTAGTTATCCACAACCGCCTCGCCTCCAGCCATGTACCACCTCCCCTACTAGTCTCACGAGGTTCATCAACGTCTAGGATCTTTCAGTCTACGGAGTTTCTCTGGAAGGCGGACGAAGCTGGAAGGAGCACGTCAGTGAATTCATCCACCTATCGTCTCTACATTTCCCAGTAGATTAAAGATACTTGGACTTCCTGCACTTGAACGTAGGTATATCTACATAACTGTCAATCTTCCCAGACTCACTTATACTTCCCCGCCTTGTCTTCCACCCTTTCCATCACCCAATAAGGGCTGCAGTAACGCGCAGCCAAGGGCGCGCGAGAATATCGTCTGTCCATTTGAGATCTATCAAGAGACTCCTAGCCACACAGGTTCTCTCGAACCATCGCCTGGAACTCATGCAACAGACCGCGAGGAGGCTGCTACACCATCCTCGCCTTCTGCCACTGGAGATGCCTCGTCTCCGAATAGCAGCCTCACACCACAACCGACTCAAACCCCCCGAGCTGGTAAAGACCGCTACATGAGGAGCAACATCCCCATCACTGTGAACATCGTAAACAACTTTTGATACCTGGGTAAAGACCGACTGTTTGACGCATGTATATTCCCTTTATATTTTCAGCCTTTGGCTGCAACTTTCCAATCCAGCAAGCAGTAATAACAATAATAATAAAAGTAATGATGATATACATCTTTCTTTCTTTCAAACTATTCGCCATTTCCCGCATTAGCGAGGTAGCGTTAAGAACAGAGGACTGGGCCTTTGAGGGAATACCCTCACCTGGCCCAATTCTCTGTTCCTTCTTTTGGAAAATTTAAAAAAAAAAAAATTAAAAAAAAACGAGAGGGGAGGATTTCCAGCCCCCCGCTCCCTCCCCTTTTAGTCGCCTTCTACGACACGCAGGGAATACGTGGGAAGTATTCTTTCTCCCCTAATCCCCAGGGAATACATATCTTTATCATTTCTATTATAATCGCAAGCCACACGTTTCCCTTGCAGTCTACGGTGGGCTGCAGCCACAGTTCACTTAATCGCCCCTTGCCAGCCTTACGGGGTGGCTGCCTTGACGCGAACATACACACACATATAACTTGCATGTTCCCTCCTCGAGTTCGTCAGCGGTCAACAGGCGAAAGAATCCTCAGCTCTAACGACCACATAAGGTACATTTTCTATGATTAAAAACAGCATTAAATAGAAACCCTGAAAGCTGAACTGCAAAGGAGAAGGTCTCTTTGAATGTGTAATTAAATTCGTGTGATTCATGAGGCGAAGCGTGTGAGAGAAGATGGTCAAAGGGACGAACCCTTGCCTCCCTCCATAACCTGACGTCAGTGGGAAAATGCGAAATGGGGGGAAAAAATGAGAGAATTTTAGAGGGAATTCTTACAGGCTTCTCGGGCCTTCTGAGAACCTCTGAAGTCGGACACGTTGAGAAAAATCCTCAAGAACGTTTGAGGGACGGTAGACGCGGCCTCCACCCGCCTACACACGATCAGGCGACTGACGAACAACAGGAGACATCTGGTGATTTCTGAGCTACCGAGAAACCTTTTCCTCCAGCCCCAGTCTGTCATATTTTTCCACGCTCATTTTGACCCGGTGCAGATTAAAATATTCCCACAGGATAACGCGTGGGCGAATGACGTGCTTGCTGCGAGTGGCAACACATTGTACACTATAATACTACACGAACTGGGAATCACATAAATTAGCAGTAATATGCCTGGTTCCCTGGCAACGTGTGTGTATGGGGGAGGAGCGGAGGGAACGCGAGCCAGGTTGAGGCCAGGCATTCCTTAGCCATTCATTTTTAACAAAGCCCCAACCCCCCGGGCTCTGAACCCTTAGATAGGCAGCCTCAGGCTGAGCACTGGACGGGTGGTGACAGATATTTCTTGCCTCATCCTTCCCTCTGTAATCTGTTCAAACGTTAACTCATCAATTTGGTCTTGCTGGGCGGAGGTCCCCACCCCTCACTCCTGATATTCTTCCGCCTTCTTGGGATCTGTCCTGCCTGACGTTCCTCCTGACATCTGACCATCTGCCTGGTGCTACTGGTTCCCGTATGGACGCCACAGTACCAAGTGACAGTCCTTACAGAGCCTTCCGTCATGATCTGTCAGTATCAGCAACAGTGTGTTGCCCAAGCTCCGGCCACCTTGGCCTCAGGGGGGACAGTGTGTGTGGCGGGACGCGTGGGCGGCGTTGAGAACCTCATCTCTCAGTACCAACTCCACGAAAAGTTTGATTTGATCTGACAACGAACATAAATGGCCGAAGTCTCAAGAGCGAGACCTACAATGCTTCAGAGAACCAGATGTTTACCATACCCGCGGCCTCAAGGAACCACACTACAGTACTCTATACTTGGTAAAGCTGACGGAGGTCTTCTCAATCACTGACCAGAGCCTTCCATCGATGGTGGCAGCGACGTGGGGTCTCTGGTGAGTGTGTTTGTAGTTCTGGTTTCTGCCGTTGTGTGTGGTGTGGAGTGTACCAAGGCGCCTGTTCACACGGCTGTCCCGCCACGCCACTACCATCTACCTACACACACACACACACACACACACACCGACACACACACACACACACATACACACACACACACACACACACACACACACACACACACACACACACACACACACACACACACCTCCCTTCGCACACTGAATTAAAAAAAATCACTCACAAACATACAAATGAGACTCGCAGGAAACATTTTTCAAAAGCGGATTTTATTCTTATTTGAAAAAAAAAGGGAGCAAAAAAGAAACAAAAAATATCCCCATCTTCAGTAAAAGCTCCTATATGACGTCACCGATCACAGAAAACGGGCATGGTTTTCACATCCACTGATAATAATCCGATGAAAATTAAAATGAAAGAAACATAGACACATCAAAAATAAGAGAGAGAAAAAACGAAAACAAAGTGGGATTCAGGGATGGAGCACATTAGCCAACAGAGTGCACTAGTGCAGAACACCGACGGAATATTCCATTCTCTTTTCGGGTTGGCTGTGCCACATGTTGATCTGATTACAAGTGAACTGGAAAATGATCAACTTTAAATTATTGTGTTCTATATTGTGGGGGAATAGTTTTAGCAAGTTGGGAGAGAGAGAGAGAGAGAGAGAGAGAGAGAGAGAGAGAGAGAGAGAGAGAGAGAGAGAGAGAGAGAGAGAGAGAGAGAGAATTTGCTGCCCAGACACCATAGTAATCTATATATTTAATAATGTTACTGTGTGTCTGTCTGTGGAAAACGTTGACCTTTGCCCTAACCCGTAACAGTCAGGTGAAAGGTCAATGGCATCGAGGGCGTGGCGGCGATGAGGTCACAACACGTCACGATGTCCACAGGGTTTGACCTGAGCTGCACATACGTATATACCTGTGTTCTAGTCGGCTGTCCATTCCCTGAAGATGGTTCACTGACCCGAAACGTAGGAACAAAGTGCTATAGTTGTCTCAAGTGTCTCCTTCCACCATTATCCACACACACACACACACACACACACACACACACACACATATACACATGATGCCCTTCGGCAGCAAGACTAGAACCTCTACCACTTGTGCGAGATCTGGATACGCTAATTACTAAGTTAAGATGGCCATAGCCTGATACTTCGATTCCTGTATATAGAGTGTGTGTGTGTGTGTGTGTGTGTGTGTGTGTGTGTGTGTGTGTGTGTGTGTGTGTGTGTGTGTGTGTTACTTTCTCACAGCCTAACCTTATCACCCAGAGGCCCAAAAGTCTTAAGTTACCACCCGTTGTCTTCGAGCCAGGTTCCAGGCCACGAAAGACCCACTCTTCAAAAGCCTCAGACGTTACAATAAGTGTGCCGCTCTCACTCACACCTCGGCATGCCAGCAGCCTCACACTATGATGAAGGTATTTCAGGAAGAGAGAAGGCAGGTTCCAAGGCTACCAAGGCCTGGCCTTCAAGGCAACCTTGCAAGGTTCAGATTTACTTCAGCAATATTATTCATGAGTTCACCGCGTTTCATTTTTCCCCGTGGACTCACAGGAATATATATATATATATATATATATATATATATATATATATATATATATATATATATATATATATATAGTGTATGCAGGTGTACACGATTATGAAATTAACATTCCTGTCAGCAACTTTATCAGCACTATGACCATAACTTTAACACGACTAACAGTAAACAAGTAATCATGCTGGACACACACATTAATAGCGTGGTATATGGCGTGCCACACACCACTACAACCGCGCCAGTCAACAGCTTTTCACCGATAGTTAAGTGTTGACGGGGACCACGGCACGTATAGGCAATGGTCAACACAGTACATATCATGCATCAATCAATGGCAGTGAAACACACAGGGGGAAGAAGAACACTAGGTCGTGCAACACACGATGCCTCCATTTCTCATCTCCTCCTGCTACCTAACATCTGCCACCACAGAGGAGCTGTTACAAAGACAGCGCTACCCAAGATCTGTGGTACTGCCTGGAGAAGCACAGGGCATTATGACACCATAAATGACGCAGCAGGTGCCGGAAATAACGCCTGCATGACACACCAGGTGCCGGAAATAAACGCCAGCATGACACACCAGGTGCCGGAAATAAACGCCAGCATGACACACCAGGTGTCGCATTTGACGTCATGAATGACACCAAGTTCGTTCCACACCGTATCTGACCTACCTGATACCCGGCGGACATAAAGTAATAAATGGCACACCAAGTGTCGGACATGAGACCTCCCATGGCGAACCAGGTGGTGGACGTGTCCTCAGTGTATAAAAACACTCATCATTACCCAATACGTTTATGTATCAACCTAACTATCTACTGACCCACAATCGTCTATCTACTGACCCACAATCGTCTATCTACTGACCCACAATCGTCTGTCTACTGACCCACAATCGTCTATCTACTGACCCACAATCGTCTATCTACTGACCCATAAACGTCTATCTAACCCCCTACACTTTCACTTCTCTGCCCATGAATTCGTTACACTGCTTCACTTATCTATTCAAGCGTACATCTACCCATCTATGTATATTTGGACAATCAAAAACTGCCATTTTCATTCAAAAGCCGCCATTTTCTAAACCTTTATCCGCATACAAAAATCACCCATAGGTTCATTCATGGCACCTACAGGTAAACCTCAAACCAGTTCTCCCATCCACTTATTTACCTACACATAATTTCATCAAGCCACCTCTTATCTATACCTATTCACATAATTATCCATCTAGCCACCCATCAATCTCCATCAATATGCGTAGCCACTTACTATCTCCACCAATTCACACACCTATCTATCTAGCCACCCATTATCTGTACCTATTCACACAGCTATCTATCCAGCCACCTATTATCTCCACCAATTCACACACCTATCTATCTCGCCACCCATTATCTCTACCTATTCACACAGCTAACTATTTAGCCACCTATTCACACACCTATCTATCTAGCCACCCATTCGTTTTCATCTACTTTACACACCTTATAATCTATCTAGCCACCCATTCATATCTACCTATTCACACACCTATCTATCTAGCCACCCATTATCTCTACCTATTCACACAGCTAACTATTTAGCCACCTATTCACACACCTATCTATCTAGCCACCCATTATCTCTACCTATTCACACACCTATCTATCTAGCCACCCATTATCTCTACCTATTCACACACCTATCTATCCAGCCACCTATTATCTCCACAAATTCACACACCTATCTATCTAGCCACCCATTATCTCTACCTATTCACACAGCTAACTATTTAGCCACCTATTCACACACCTATCTATCTAGCCACCCATTATCTGTACCTATTCACACACCTATCTATCTAGCCACCCATTATCTCTACCTATTCACACACCTATCTATCTAGCCACCCATTATCTGTACCTATTCACACACCTATCTATCTAGCCACCCATTATCTGTACCTATTCACACAGCTAACTATTTAGCCACCTATTCACACACCTATCTATCTAGCCACCCATTATCTCTACCTATTCACACACCTATCTATCTAGCCACCCATTATCTCTACCTATTCACACAGCTAACTATTTAGCCACCTATTCACACACCTATCTATCTAGCCACCCATTATCTCTACCTATTCACACACCTATCTATCTAGCCACCCATTATCTCTACCTATTCACACAGCTAACTATTTAGCCACCTATTCACACACCTATCTATCTAGCCACCCATTATCTCTACCTATTCACACAGCTAACTATTTAGCCACCTATTCACACACCTATCTATCTAGCCACCCATTATCTGTACCTATTCACACACCTATCTATCTAGCCACCCATTATCTCTACCTATTCACACAGCTAACTATTTAGCCACCTATTCGTTTTCATCTACTTTACACACCTTATAATCTATCTAGCCACCCATTATCTCTACCTATTCACACAGCTAACTATTTAGCCACCTATTCACACACCTATCTATCTAGCCACCCATTATCTGTACCTATTCACACACCTATCTATCTAGCCACCCATTATCTGTACCTATTCACACACCTATCTATCTAGCCACCCATTATCTGTACCTATTCACACACCTATCTATCTAGCCACCCATTCGTTTTCATCTACTTTACACACCTTATAATCTATCTAGCCACCCATTATCTCTACCTATTCACACACCTATCTATCTAGCCACCCATTATCTCTACCTATTCACACACCTATCTATCTAGCCACCCATTATCTCTACCTATTCACACAGCTAACTATTTAGCCACCTATTCACACACCTATCTATCTAGCCACCCATTATCTCTACCTATTCACACAGCTAACTATTTAGCCACCTATTCACACACCTATCTATCTAGCCACCCATTATCTCTACCTATTCACACAGCTAACTATTTAGCCACCTATTCACACACCTATCTATCTAGCCACCCATTCGTTTTCATCTACTTTACACACCTTATAATCTATCTAGCCACCCATTATCTGTACCTATTCACACAGCTAACTATTTAGCCACCTATTCACACACCTATCTATCTAGCCACCCATTATCTCTACCTATTCACACACCTATCTATCTAGCCACCCATTATCTGTACCTATTCACACACCTATCTATCTAGCCACCCATTATCTGTACCTATTCACACAGCTAACTATTTAGCCACCTATTCACACACCTATCTATCTAGCCACCCATTATCTCTACCTATTCACACAGCTAACTATTTAGCCACCTATTCACACACCTATCTATCTAGCCACCCATTATCTCTACCTATTCACACACCTATCTATCTAGCCACCCATTATCTCTACCTATTCACACACCTATCTATCTAGCCACCCATTATCTCTACCTATTCACACAGCTAACTATTTAGCCACCTATTCACACACCTATCTATCTAGCCACCCATTCGTTTTCATCTACTTTACACACCTTATAATCTATCTAGCCACCCATTATCTGTACCTATTCACACAGCTAACTATTTAGCCACCTATTCACACACCTATCTATCTAGCCACCCATTATCTCTACCTATTCACACAGCTAACTATTTAGCCACCTATTCACACACCTATCTATCTAGCCACCCATTATCTGTACCTATTCACACACCTATCTATCTAGCCACCCATTATCTGTACCTATTCACACACCTATCTATCTAGCCACCCATTATCTCTACCTATTCACACACCTATCTATCTAGCCACCCATTATCTCTACCTATTCACACAGCTAACTATTTAGCCACCTATTCACACACCTATCTATCTAGCCACCCATTATCTGTACCTATTCACACACCTATCTATCTAGCCACCCATTATCTGTACCTATTCACACACCTATCTATCTAGCCACCCATTATCTGTACCTATTCACACACCTATCTATCTAGCCACCCATTATCTCTACCTATTCACACACCTATCTATCTAGCCACCCATTATCTCTACCTATTCACACAGCTAACTATTTAGCCACCTATTCACACACCTATCTATCTAGCCACCCATTATCTCTACCTATTCACACAGCTAACTATTTAGCCACCTATTCACACACCTATCTATCTAGCCACCCATTATCTGTACCTATTCACACAGCTAACTATTTAGCCACCTATTCACACACCTATCTATCTAGCCACCCATTATCTCTACCTATTCACACAGCTAACTATTTAGCCACCTATTCACACACCTATCTATCTAGCCACCCATTATCTCTACCTATTCACACAGCTAACTATTTAGCCACCTATTCACACACCTATCTATCTAGCCACCCATTATCTCTACCTATTCACACAGAGGAGAAGGATTTGAGAGAGTGAGATTGAGGAGATGAGAGAGATGAGAGAGAGAGAATCTGTTTGTAGAGGTTGATGAAATGCAAGGGTAAACCTTTTATTTCTACTTAAGGGTTGGTGGTTAGTTATGGAGTGGTTTCTGTGGGAGAGGCTTAGTGTTGCTGCATAGAACCGAGTGCTGAGTATGCTGAAGTGGGTCTGTACTGAACAGACCTTCATAGATACTGCATTATCCCTGGGGATAGGGGAGAAAGAATACTTCCCACGTATTCCCTGCGTGTCGTAGAAGGCGACTAAAAGGGAAGGAAGCGGGGGGCTGGAAATCCTCCCCTCTCATTTTTTTTCCCCAAGAGAAGGAACAGAGAAGGGGGCCAGGTGAGGATATTCCCTCAAAGGCCCAGTCCTCTGTTCTTAACGCTACGTCCCTAATGCGGGAAATGGCGAACAGTATGAATGAAAGAAAAGAAAAGATACTGCATATCTGAGATACTGTTCATGACATTCATGTTAAGACTGCTGCCAGCGTCAACCATGGAGTCATACCACGCAAAGAACGAGGACACTTGGCATCGTGCATCACCTCCCTCTATGGAGCGTTGAAGAACGACGGACATGTGTCTACCTCAATGCGTTCTCACACCCTTGAACAAGATGGCACGCCCCTTGAGTACGAAGGCATGCCCCTTGAGCACCAAGGCACGCCCCTCGAGCAACACAGATACGCTCCCCGAGCAAGGTAGTACGCCCCATCTTGCTTGGACTTTGCCATTGTACCCAAGGGTCGAACCACCGTGCTTACAGGTCGTCCCGTTCGTGCTCGGGGGTCGTAACGTTGATCAGGAGGTTAATCAGTAAGCAGGCTCGAGGAGAGGGAGAGGGAAGGAGTTATGATCATAAGACGATGAAAGACCTCAAGGTGTGTGTGTGTGTGTGTGTGTGTGTGTGTGTGTGTGTGTGTGTGTGTGTGTGTACGACCACCGACATGATCTGGACAACCGCCTGCCGACCACACTTCGCTCGGTCTATCAATAAGGTTTTCGAAGGTCAATTCTTTACTTCACAGAACCTGACATCCTTAGCGACGGTTAATGCTACTGTCAATACCATGCTCACAGGGCATTACAAAAATATGAACAAAAGCCAAAAAAAAAGAACAAACTGGGAGACTTTTCATAAGCGAAAGCTTCAGAAACTGTGGCGCCACACTCATTAACATACTGTCAACACAGTGTTCCACGAACGTTCAAGGATGTGTTTTGAATTCTGCTTTAAAAGTTATCTGTCTAATACGAGTCGGGAAGTTTGAAACGGAAATTTATACGCGATAAATATCTATATGTGTGTGTGTGTGTGTGTGTGTGTGTGTGTGTGTGTGTGTGTGTGTCTGTGTGTAATTACCTATTTGTGCTATTCAGGGAGGGAGTTTTATACTCGTGGGGCCACCATCTCTTGAATAAAATTTAATCACTATACTCTCATTCAATTTTTTACATTCACCCACCAATCTTACAATATAAAAATACTTCTTTAAATCTTCAAACATATTCAGAATTTTAAAGGTTTTGCTCAGAACTTCTCTATCAGTTTCTTGTGCTTCTTTAGGTTCAGTGAACAAAACTGAGAAGCATATTGCAGGCTGTGGACTGCTTAATAAATGTTTTTTAATCCATTTCCCTCAATGCTAATCTTCTATTCAGATAAGTCTGTTTCTCTTATTGTTCTCTTAATGTGAGACACTGGCCACGGATTGGGGACGATGTTCACTCCCAGGTCTCTCTCACTACAGATTCCGGCGACTTACTTCCTACTACATAGTATTCATAGTAAGGCCTCCTTCCATCGTGACCTATCCTCATCACTTCTCATTCAATCTGGCTGAATGTCATCTGGCATGTATCAAACCCATTTGGGAGTCTATCAAGGTTCCCTTGTAAGAGACGTAATTCTCCTCGCATTTCTCTTCCCTTTGTGATCTTTGCATCGCCCGCAAACATCTTCAGGGAGGAGTCCATACCTTCTGGAGTCATTCATATGCATAACAAAGAATAAAGGCCCCAGATCAGGACTCAGTGGAGCTCCATAACCATGGTAGTCTGTGTGAACATATGGTCCAGTAACGATGATCTATCAACCTCCATGCTCAATGACATGCTGGTAGGGGAAACATTTCAGTATAAACTCTAACAAACCTGCCTCTGTGCTTCCCTGTCACCAAGAGAATGCAAACCCTCCTAGTCTATTTCTTACTGCAAAGGAAATCCCTCATTGTCGGTGCATTACTACACCCAGGAAGTGTATGTTTTACTGCTTCACGTACCATCCTTGTTGTTCCTTCACTGTTATCATTACATAATTGTCCTGGCTGGGTCATATTCTTTTGTATGATTACATACCATCAACACTACTTACTAACCTCCTCTTCCCAAGAGTTAAGTCTTCCCATTATGTAATCTATGAACGGCTCATCTTGCACTATTTCCTGACACTTATGGCGGTCGGTCTCTCATTATGAGGGCCACTCATTCATTCTCCTTTGTCTTCCCTTTCCTTACTCACCATCACGTACACCTAAGGCTAGAACAGGTGAAATCTTATTTCTTTGAGTACGTTTCGTTTCCACAGCTCCCACAAGATGAGGTGCACTTTTCCCCCCTCACACGAGACTTGAATTCCAGCTGTTTGATCTTACCTCCTAATCAGTATTGACGTACGTATTGCCACCACCTATAACGTTCCTACCGTCTCTGCAGTGATCGCGGGGCTGCTCCCTCCTCTTGTGTCGATGAGTGTCTCGCATTCACGGCGTTCTGGCTATATTCTTTGCTTTCTCCTCTTCCTTTCATTCATCACACGTTATGATTACCTCACTGAACTCTACCTCGTCTTAAAGTATGTCAGCCTCCTGAAGTACCTCCCATCTTCATGTCTCCAGATCAAACGTTCACCATGAGTGGTTGTCGTCTACTTAAGTCCTGATTAAAACCACAAATTCTTTTTTTTTTTCCACGAACGACATCGCATCTGGCAATTCTATAACCCCAGGTAATCTTTTAATGAAAATTCCCTATTTTCCCCGTTTCTTCTTTATGGGGTCATAGACCTTCCTCCAGTCCAGAGATAAAAATCAGTGATTTACGTCAATCATCTCCTGCTTCACTAATCTTTTTCCAATTCTGGCGCCGCCCACTTCTCAGGTAGATCCTTCAGTGATGACCTGTCAAACTCTCTCTCTCTCTCTCTCTCTCTCTCTCTCTCTCTCTCTCTCTCTCTCTCTCTCTCTCTCTGACCTTCTCAAAAATATCTCCCTTCCAACTAACAAGCTCTGGTCCTGTATGCTCCTCCTCCTTTTAACCTTCAACATATCACCAACCTTGCCATAAACTTCCATGACGTGACAGCTGCATCTCTAACAATACATGTCATTCTTTGTACAGTTTCATCCCACTCACCGAGAACCTTCATTCCTATGTCCTGAGGTCTTTGTTCCACTACATCTGTGTCTGCTGACCAGCCCTCACTACTGCTCCCTACCAACTGTTTTTAACAGATTCCACGTTACAGGCATTTCTTCTCTGTGAACATAATCCGGTATCCACCGCTGACGGATGATACAGCGATGGGGATGAATTATATATCATACTGTTGTAGCTGATGAGGTATGATACAATATACTGTAGTGGCCGATGACGGATGAGACACCCGATAACGGTATCCGCTGACGGATGATACAGCGACAGGGATGGTTTATACTGCATACATATCGGTAGCTAACGGCGGATGATACGGCATTAAGCAGAAGACGAGGACGGATGATACAACATGCAGCTGTAGCCAGTGACGGATGATGGCTAGACAATAGGGCGATAGCTAGTGACGGATGATACAACGATGGTGATGGATTACACACCGAGCCATGACAGCCGATGACGGATGATGATTCAGCACCCAGCGATTGCCGTTGACGGATGATGCAGCAGCCAGCGGTGGCGGACGATACAGACGGAGGCTGTATCCACAACGGAGGCTACAGTTCTCGGTCTGTTGTGGGAGCCACTGTGTACACGGCAGGGTGCCAGGACTGGCATGCCCCTAGTGCCAAGGTCGTGCAGACCACCGCCATACCTGGCACCTACTGCCTGTTATCCCCGGCGAATATGTGGACCACAGTGTTCTGCGAGGGAGCGACTCCGGGCAAGAACTCGCAGAACATGGACCACTGTACTACTATATACTGGAAAGTCGCACTTTGTTTTGCCTCGCCAACAAGCGGTGGTGGGAATGAAGGATACAGGTAATGCTGGTAGAATGTGAGGTGACCGCTGGTAGAGTATGAGGTGACCGCTGGTAGAGTGTGAGGTGACCGCTGGTAGAATGTGAGGTGACCGCTGGTGGAATGTGAGGTGACCGCTGGTAGAATGTGAGGTGACCGCTGGTAGAATGTGAGGTGACCGCTGGTAGAATGTGAGGTGACCGCTGGTAGAATGTGAGGTGACCGCTGGTAGAGTATGAGGCAACCGCTGGTAGAGTGTGAGGTGACCGCTGGTAGAATGTGAGGTGACCGCTGGTAGAATGTGAGGTGACCGCTGGTAGAATGTGAGGTGACCGCTGGTAGAGTATGAGGTAACCGCTGGTAGTGTGTGAGGTGACCGCTGGTAGACGGTGAGGTGACCGCTGGTGGAATGTGAGGTGACCGCTGGTAGAATGTGAGTGACCGCTGGTGGAGTGTGAGGTGACCGCTGGTGGAGTATGAGGTGACCGCTGGTGGAGTGTGAGGTGACCGCTGGTAGAATGTGAGGTGACCGCTGGTGGAGTGTGAGGTGACCGCTGGTGGAGTGTGAGGTGACCGCTGGTGGAATGTGAGGTGACCGCTGGTAGAATGTGAGGTGACCGCTGGTGGAGTGTGAGGTGACCGCTGGTGGAGTATGAGGTGACCGCTGGTGGAATGTGAGGTGACCGCTGGTAGAATGTGAGGTGACCGCTGGTGGAGTGTGAGGTGACCGCTGGCCTGGATGTGTATCATACGCCACACTCGGCAGCAGGAACCGATGCATGAGGAGAATTATGATCTGTTGCCTGATAGGAGAAGAGAGTTCTGACGTTTTTATCTCAAGTTTCTATAGTTAAAAAAGAAAAAAAAGCTTACAACTGGGGGAAAAAAAAAGCTCATACCCGGATTCTTCATTGTCGCAGACGTTTGCTTGTGTCTTGTGACACCAGCACCGCCCTACGCCCAGTCTAATGAGCGTGGCTGCCCACGAGTGGCCGAGGCTGCCAGCCACACCCAACAGCAGACGTGCACGATACACACACACACACACACACACACGCCCACCACCTGCCATCATCACGGACCCGGTCACCCCCAGCTGGGAGTGTCGGGCCCATTGAACCACTGACCATAAAAGAGCTATCATACATTTTTCTTCGTTGTGAATCATATTATCATCACTAGCTAACTATCTATCTATCTATCTATATAAATATATATATATATATATATATATATATATATATATATATATATATATATATATATATATATATATATATACATCGATAAAGACAGTCCAAAGAAACCGGCTTCTGGTCTAAGAACATCTATGTGAAGGAGACATTTGAGCGTGGGAGGACGCGAGGAAGTGCTAATACAAGCATAATGAGACTAATTCAAGCACAATTTTATACCAGTTCAAATTCATAGTCGGTGAGGAGGGACGAAATATGGGAACACGAAGGGAGTCCACATGTGGTGTCCAATTCGTCCCCATTCCCACCACAAAACGTCTGTCATTACTAACGTGATGCACGAAACGCCCAATGCGAAGAAAGATCAGTTACAGTAATTACTTTAAAAATCTTGAAAAGAATTCAATCAATACATGCAGCAGTATGATATCTAAATATACAAAAGTACTACAGAATCAAAGACATTTAGATATATTAATGCTCGATCTAAGTTCATGATGTCATTCAGTTTTCTTAAGTACAGAAGTAGTATACATAAGGTATAATCCTACAGTATAGTGATGAAGTTCAGTTAACAGGAAGAGGTAATACATATTTCTCCCTAAGTCCCGGGGAAACGAAGCTAATTTGCCCAGTTTGAAAGGCCTCGCCGACCCCATTATTCCTAGAGTGAAAAGAACACTGAATAGCATTATATGCCCTTAATCTATATAGATGAAGACAGGACGGTAAAGCAGAAGGCTCCTCCCCACTAACCACTATAGACGGAGAGAGGATGGTAAAGCAGAAGGTTCCTCCCCACCCACTACTATAGATGGAGGGGGGATAGTAAAGCTGAAGATTCCTCCCCACCCACCACTATAGATGAAGATAATGTAGTATAGCAAAAGGCTCCTCCCCACCCACCACTATAGATGGAGAGAGGATAGTAAAGCAGAAGGCTCCTCCCCACCCACCACTATATATGAAGACAGGATACTAATGAAGAAGGTTCCCCCAACCAAACACTACACATGAAGACAGGATTTTCATCAATAAAATGGACTTACTTTGTATCTGTTTACGCTGTTTTAAATATATTTCAATCATCTATATATATCTTCATGTCTGAATTTTTTTTCTTCTTGACTCGCACCGTAGGCAACTCATGAGAACTGTACTAGATACATACAGACTGAAAATTAGTCAAATAAAGAGAATTCGAAAAGGAAAATATTCACAACTTAAAAATGAACCACGAAGAATTCTTCAGAAGAAAATATATTTAAGAAAATGGTTAAGGTTCCTTGTTCCGAGCCTTGTGGAACCCCGCTTCTCCAAGCTTCCCCAATTTTGAATTATTTTTCGTTATCAAAGCTTCCCCAATTTTGAATTATTTTTCGTTATCAAAGCTTCCCCAATTTTGAATTATTTTTCGTTATCAAAGCTTCCCCAATTTTGAATTATTTTTCGTTATCAAAGCTTCCCCAATTTCTAATTATTTTTCGTTATCAAAGCTTCCCAATTTCGAATTAATTTTCGTTATCAAAGCTTCCCCAATTTCGAATTATTTTTCGTTATCAAAGCTTCCCCAATTTCGAATTATTTTTCGTTATCAAAGCTTCCCCAATTTCGAATTAGTTTTCGTTATCAAAGCTTCCCCAATTTCGAATTAGTTTTCGTTATCAAAGCTTCCCCAATTTCGAATTAGTTTTCGTTATCAAAGCTTCCCCAATTTCGAATTATTTTTCGTTATATCAAAGCTTCCCCAATTTCTAATTATTTTTCGTTATCAAAGCTTCCCCAATTTCTAATTATTTTTCGTTATCAAAGCTTCCCCAATTTCGAATTATTTTTCGTTATCAAAGCTTCCCCAATTTCGAATTATTTTTCGTTATCAAAGCTTCCCCAATTTCGAATTATTTTTCGTTATCAAAGCTTCCCCAATTTCGAATTATTTTTCGTTATCAAAGCTTCCCCAATTTCGAATTAGTTTTCGTTATCAAAGCTTCCCCAATTTCAAATTATTTTTCGTTATCAAAGCTTCCCCAATTTCGAATTACTTTTCGTTATCAAAGCTTCCCCAATTTCGAATTACTTTTCGTTATCAAAGCTTCCCCAATTTTGAATTATTTTTCGTTATCAAAGCTTCCCCAATTTCGAATTATTTTTCGTTATCTAAGCTTCCCCAATTCCGCATTCTTCTTCATTTTCTAAGGTTCCCCAATTTAGCACCATTCTTCGTTTTCTTAGGTTCTCCAATTTCGTATTATTCCTCGTTTTCTATGTGGAAGGGAGCCTGCGATACATCCCCCGGGCGATCTCCTACAACGTGATTACATTCTACCCAAACAATCACTGTTGTCGTTAGTTCCACCTGCCACCATCGTTAGCGAACAGGCCTACAGAATCCCTCACACATTACTATCTTTTTATTCAACTTGTCCCCGAGACTCTTCTGCAGGATGCAGACATCTTCTCTTTCAAATTCTATTTTACTGATTTTTCGCCTCAATGCTCTTGGTAATCTTATTTACATCCCACGGCCTGGTGAATGTTTACTTAATTCACATTCCTGTACGTATTTATTTTGCGTTTAATCAAAAATCTTATTTCCTTGCCTCGTCCAGCCTGGCATTACTTTCTCGTTACGTCTCCTCCTCCGAGTATCTTTTTTTCCCCTCTCACGAAAATAATTCTTATATCAATAGTTGCACCACATCCTTTTAACTGAACCTGTATCTCAATGATATCTCTACCATACATAAGCAATACTCCAATGCATTTAATCTACGTTCGCGCATCTGAAATTGACATCATCGTGGATTCTCTTCAATCAAAACGGAAAATGGCAGTATGATCTGATGGTAAATGTGGTGGTCGCTGGTACCTGACTTTCTACCAGCCTCATACAAGCTAAAGAGATGCTTCTCTGCGGCAGGGACCAAATCTATAAGAGTAGTACCTCGCGTTGGGTCATGACTCATCCTGATGTGAAATCGATCTCTGTGTTTCCCTTGTGGTCTGGGTTAAGAAATTCTTTGTAAATGCTAGGGCGGTAATATCACCTTTTATCATAAATATTCTGTTCTGTTAATTTCCTGGTTTAAGGTCAAATTACTTGCTTTGCGTTTGTTCTGGCGGTCCATACTCTATTCGTCTTACAAATCAATCCGACACACTGCCAGTCGTATGCATGAACATCAATTTGATGTAACATGGTGACATAATTTCGCCACATGCCTTACGTAATCTATCTGCACTGAAAACTTTGTAGGATGGTATATCTGAATGTGCTGAGACACTGTAACCTGCAGTGTTTATACTGGTCTCAGTAATTACTATGATGTTCGGCCTCTATGGCGGAGCATAAACTTCATTCATCTTCCGTAAACTTTATATTTCTGGTGCTGGTAATAGAGGGGTTAGGCAGCCAGGTCTCTTGACATATGATATTCAGGGACGAACTGTCTGCTGAGGATGGAGCCACAAAAAGGAGCGATTGGATGATAAGGGAGACAGTAACTGTTGGAGGAAGGAAAGCTGTTAGAAGAGGAGAAAAGGACTAGCTGTTTAATGAGTTGGATGAGGGAGGGAGGGAGGGAGAAAGGATACCAATTGCTGGAGGAAGAGGGAGTATGGAAGGGACAAAATGCTGTAGAAAGACGGAGGGAGGGGCGAATGTTTATGGTGTGAGACAGACAAACGTTGGAGGAGAAGGAGCGAGAACGACGGACCGGTGGAGGAGTAGTAAGGCGACGACGAACTACTGGAGGAGCAAGAATGGAGAGGCGGACTGCTGGAATAGGACGAAGGGAGGGTGAGGCGAACCAACCGTTGGAGGAGGGAGAGAAGATGGAGGAGGTGCAAAGAGACAAGGTGTTGGAGTAGGAGGAAGAAAGAGGCAGGAAAAGATTAATTGGAGGGGGGAGGGAGGAACGAGCTGTACGAGGAGAAGAGAGGTAGGGAGTATGACTAGCAGTTGGAGGAGGAGGAGGTACCCTTCTTGTGGCTGTGCAGGAAGGACAAACATAATGGTGGTGTCAGTGAAGTCCTCAATGCCCACCACAGGAGGAGTACTCTGCTGCGTCACACTAGTTCTGGGTACACACTTGTAATGGTACCACAGCAAGGTACGTGACGCTGCCTCTACCACAACACGGCAAGTGATGGTACCTGTATCACAACAGATAAGGTGACGGTACCTGTACCACGACAGATAAGGTGACGGTACCTGTACCACGACAGATAAGGTGACGGTACCTGTACCACAACACGTCAAGTGAACTTAAATCCCGGTACCTGAAGCACAACACGGCAGACGAAGTCAAGACACGGTACCAGTACCACACGGCAGCGGGTGACCATCAACCTCCTGCCTCAGGTAACTCACTGCCGCTACGACTTACGACCGTCGTTTCTCCTCCGTCCCCTCATGAACGACAATTAACGGCAAATTATACGCTTGCTGTGTTGTAATTCAGGATAATGTTGGGTCGCGGAGAGCGAGGAACGCAGGAATCACATTATTCCTTCTGCCAGAGGATGAATAACTTAAAAGTGATAAAGACGAGAGGATGTAATTAGTTTTTTAATTACTTTGAAACAGCTGGCCTTTGTTATCTGAAGCTGCAAGGGATGAGGACAATGTACTGGCCGAAGGAAGAGAGATAGGGAGGAGGGAGAGGAGGAGGAGCACGAGAAGGGAAGGAAGGAAGGGAGGAGGAGGAGGAGGAGGAAGAGGAGGAGCACGAGAAGGAAAAGAAGGAAGGGAGGAGGAGGAGGAGGAGGAGGAGGAGGAGGAGGAGGAGGAGGAGGAAGAGGAGGAGGGTCAAACGATGCAAGGAAGCTGGGAGTGCGGGAGAGCACCTATCAGCTATACTGATCCCAGAGCAGTACTCTGGACCTCCTTCACATATCAGTTAGCGTTGCTGACAATGTCGCATTCACGGGCCACCCTTGGGTCGAGTCTGCGTGTGTATGAATCCTGATCGCGGCAGCCGGTCTACAGCTCACCCAGCTAAAGAGGGGGCTCGGGTTCGATCCTGGCTGTTGGAAGTTTGTTTGTTACATGGTAGTGGGCGTTCATATGCACTATATTCGTGTTTATATATATATATATATATATATATATATATATATATATATATATATATATATATATATATATATCAGTTGCCCGTGCCAGTTCAGCACCCATATAAACAAGACTATCCCACAAGGTTCCTTTTACTAGTCCCTGTGTACTATCATGTAATACTTACCATCAGGTCTTCTCTCTTACTTAAAATGTACCTTCAAGTACACTTTACTTTTCTTCTGTATGACTCTGTTCCCTTCTGTATGTAACACGTCGAGATATAGCAGCTTTTAGTTCACACACATTATATAACTTCCTTATTTTCGATCCAGGTAACCATGACGCCCAGACTCCTGACTGTGGGATGCACCCTCCTCCGTACGAACACACACTCACACTGCAATAGATGTATACACAGCCTCCGCGTAATTCGTCCCCCGGCCAGTTCAGTCCCAACACACACACACTCGAGCTGAGAGAGAGAGAGAGAGAGAGAGAGAGAGAGAGAGAGAGAGAGAGAGAGAGAGAGAGAGAGAGAGAGAGAGAGAGAGACTGGCCAACTCTACGAAGGGAGACGTTATATAGCACGTGATGGGGGCAGACCCAGGTGGCCAGGGTAGTGGCTGAGCGTATTCCTGTACACAACATACAACAAGCTCACCAACGCTGAGACAAAAGTTCTTAAAGTCAAGTTATAAACAAAGACTCACATTAGCCATGCAAATTTTCGTTAATTTCATAATGGCTGCCTTGTTTACCCTCATGGCAGCTATTACGTTATTCTACCCTGAATCTTTGTTCTTCTTTTTTTGCCAAGTGTAAAAATGACCTGCCACAGCATGTCCGTTGATCTACGTCATCCATGTGAAAGTCATGCGGTAGATAAAATACAATAAACGCTCTGACAGTAGCTCTGTAGTAGATGCTTGTAGTCTACCAGCCAAGTTAAGGGATGCACGAGTGTCACAAGTGACGTCACCAGTAGTTACCAGCGGCATCTCGCCAGCACCAGCCAGGTCACAGTCACACCTGGAGGTGACGCTGTTACTCCTCTGACTTATGTCCAGTCGAGCTACACATGATCCTCGTCTCTGGCCCCCACGCCGCACTCAATGAAGCTGATGGACACGTGTGACTGCTTGACTCCCATACATGCGTAGCTTCGAGGAGAGGAGCCAATGGTCTGTCACTATTTACATAGCGAAGCAGCCGCCGTGCATGTGGTCGCGTAGACACACCATCTGCTCGTCTTGGTCAGCCCCTCCCTGCTGACGGCTCCTTGTAGGATTAACTTGTTCCACAAGTCCGCATTCGTCACATGACTTGCTGCTAACCACTACAAGCCTCAAGCTTCCTGTCGCCTCCAGAGAGATATTTCAGGTCTGTCAAGCTGAACCCCTGGCATGTGATGTCGTTCGGCAACACGATGATGATCTCCCTCATGACAGCATGGAACACTGTGGCGGGTCAAGACACAGTCATAAGAGACGTGAAACTTAACGACTCTCTCTAAAAAAAATTGGTCAGTGTAGGAGAATGGGTTATCAAACTTGTTAGTCAAGAAATATTGGTAAACTTTCATTTGAAAAAAACATAAATAATCATAAATAGTAAGTGAAAAAAGAAAATGGTTCAGAAGCTTTTCCTTCGCGTTACATCCGATACAGCCTGAATGTCACAAGTTCTGCCATGGACCTCCCAGTGCACCCTAAGGATCTCCAGTACACCTCAAGGGGACAGTACACCGCTGGTCCTACACCCTCCCAAAGAGGGTGTACACCTCACGTTCTGCGCCAGCCCAGCCCAGGAGGACCTAAACCTACATGAAGCTCACGAGATCAACTCCTCCTCGGGTCTTTCTCGTACATCAGAGCCATGACGTAGGATGACGTGGGGTTCGACCCCTGGATAAGGGAAAACTGGAATTTTCAAGAGATACTGCTCAGGGATCCATGGAAAATATAAGAAGTAACGAAAGGAAAACTTGCATAATGTTATCTATACATCTTCACCACACAAAGACCGTTCCAAACACTGCCGCTTGAAGGGATATGGGTTCTCCTTGTTACAGATGAAAATTAAAAACAAACAGAATAAAAAAACTGAGCAACAGTAAGTTTCCCCTCCTATGGATGGACACAAATACTCTCTTAGTTTCCGTTAACACCTCAAGATTACTGACCACAGCTGATAACTATGTACTCTGCTCCATCTTCCACAACATTCAACTGGTGTGGCCGGGAGTGAGCCATAGACGAGAACCATACTTTTTTTTTTTTTGCTCAGCGGGAAGACAGAATGTCGACTTTTCTGCAGTGTCCACACGTCCAATTCAGTAACGTTGGACTATTCCTTTTGGTGTACGATGACCTAAATTCACTGGTTTACACTGAGCTAGTCCTGTTAGTTAACAATGAACTAGACCTATTGGTTTACAGTGAACTAGACCAGTTGGTGTGTCTTTCCTCAGCCGCTGATGCTACATCAGTATCTCTGCTCACAAGTTACGTTTAAACATTCCGCACTTTTCGGCTGCTTGTGTATTTCCCACATTATTCATCGGAACACTAACACTCTCTCTCTCTCTCTCTCTCTCTCTCTCTCTCTCTCTCTCTCTCTCTCTCTGAGCATGATGTTTAGAGATGCTGAAGATCAATTCTCTCTCTCTCTCTCTCTCTCTCTCTCTCTCTCTCTCTCTCTCTCTCTCTCTCTCTCTCTGAGAGATATATACACCAACATATAAATCATCTTTACGGATGGGTCCGATGGATTTCAAAATGAACACTACGCTAACTCCTGCTGCCTCGGCGGAGTTGGTAAACGTGAATGTGAGCCTCATTTCTTTGTATCTATGGTAGCTTTTATGTATGTTAATTACTATCGAAATAAAAGAAAGATGCACTATACCCATCTAAAGACCGTATACCCTACATAGTAAACTTTCTTGTATACAAACTGAGAAACATATATGGTAGAGCAAGGTGACACATGTCTGGCAACAACATACAGCATTTGTCAAAATCCTTCGTCCGTTCTGTAATATCTTTTAATACAAAAATGTAAGAACAAGTCTTCTTCTTGGGTTTACACAATCTCAACACCAAACCTTGTACCCGAACCTTCCGTCGGACAAGTATTGCTAACTTTAGCCGTTGTCTGCACCAAGACAATGGGAGTCTGGTGGAGCCTGGCCCTCACAGGTCACGGGGTAAACACGAGGGAAAGGCCGCCACACAAGTGCCAGGAAAACACTCAGGTGGAGGAAGACATCAGCTCCACAGGACGAGGAACACGAGGCAAGAAGAGCACCCTCCTGGAGGAGGAAGACAAGGTTGGGAAACGTACGAAGCAAAACAGGTGGGAAGACTGGAGGAATGGGTGTGGATAAAGTAGAAAAATAGAGGACAACCTCCAGAAGAAGGAGAAGTGGGGAAAGGGACGAAAAATAATAGATTGGACAGGTTGAGGAGGAGACACAGAAGGTGGTAATGCTGAGGCAGCAACACGTGGGAACTATGAGGCGAGGAATTATGAGACGAAGGAAAAACAAGAGAAAAGAAGCGACATGAATGATGATGGAAGGGGCAGAATCCAGAGGGGAAAAGGGGGATGATGGTGATGAAGGGATAGCATGACGTGATAAACGAGAGACATGACAAGGAAAGACTGGGGGACTAGCCATATTCCCAGTCGTGTCCCAGGACCAATGTCCCTCGCGGAGATCTTTATGGTGAGGAGAGCCCCTCCTTACATACCCGAGTTTCTGCATTATATGGGAAACCGTCAAACTCACAGCTTTCCGCCCCCTGTATCCGGTATATACTCTCAATGTCACAGTTTAGTATGACAAATTTATGTCAATTAGTCTCATGTAACACGTCTGCAGGTTCAAACTGACACAGACAAACTGGTGGACTAGGCTAACAGGCGGCAAATGAATTCTAGTATTGATAACTGCAAGGTTCTACGTACCGGTAGTAATAATGAAAAGGCAAAGCTACAATATGAATCATGTTGAACTGCTAGAGGTACATGAGGAAAAGGACCTGGGTGTAACAATCTCTGGCGACCTAAAGCCAGGCAAGCAAAGCAAAGAAGCAGTACAAAGGGCGAACAAAATTCGTGGATTCATTGGAAGGTCTTCAAATTTAAGTCTCAGGGAATCATCCTCACTCTTCATACAACTCACTGCGTGCGTCCCCATCTCCAATACACCGTTCAATTTTGGTCACCCTACTTGAAGAAAGACAGACAGAATGGAGAGAGTACGGAGGCGAGTTGTCAAGATGTTTCCCAGCATGAGAGGCAAATCCTACGAGGACCGACTAAAATAATTGAATCTTACAAAAGAAAAGGTATTCAAAATCATTAAGGGCTTCGATAACCTCGATCTAACGAGCTACTTAGGATGGATATTCATTGTAGTAGTGGATATAAATTCACGGCCAAACGTTTTACCTCGAGCCAGGCGAAGCACTTTTTCTTCAACAGGATTGTTAACATATGGAATGATTTACCAATAAGAGTTGTTGAAAGCTGTACCATCATCACGTTTAAGCTGACTTCATAAATATTTAGCTTCAAATCCTCGACTGTCATTATTTGCACCTCCGTAACTACACCGTAAGTTCAGAGACAGGTCTTTCTTTTTTATAAAATCTGTCTTTCCTACCACAATACTCCACAAGATCATGTTCTCTTCTACAATCACAAACAGCCTCGTCAGGACCTAACAGTTTGTTGCTGTTTGAATCTAGTTGTATCCAGTTACAGAGAGGATAACAATGCCTCGTTACCATACATCACGGAGGACCTGAACACCACCGTCTCTCACCACCATACATCACTGAGGACCTGAACACCACCGTTTCTCACCACCATACATCACTGAGGTATGACTTATGGAACGAGAGAACGAGAAACAATTCTTTGTACAGCATGAGCCAAAAAGGTGGATGGGAGACGCGCCAGGCAATCGTACCTCCTGTACAGTAAGAATCATGGAACGTTCATCCAACCGTACTGGAATGGTCTGTTCTGGGAATCGCTCATCAAATCGTTTCGAAAAACTCACCAACACATGATCACACGATTTTGACAGTGAAGATGTAAATGAAACAAAAGAAAAAAAAAGATTTTCGTCAAAGAATAAGGCACAAGGAAGATATTTCCATCATTATAAAGAAATATCACAAATGATCATGAGCAGCAACCATACAGTAACAACTGCAGTAACATTACTCAGCTCAAGTTCCACGTAACCCACAGGTAACGATCCATGTTTCGTCAAGTGTACAGCCCGTGCGAGACGGCGCCCATCGGTGTACTACACAGCTCAAGACCTACAGCTGAGTTGTTCTGGGTAGATGGAATCTACGTGAGTAAATGATTATCAACAGCATTATGTCGCATTTTAACAACTGTCTGCAAACATGATCCACTTTACTACTTTCGTATGTTAATCAGACAATGTGGCTGTTGATTTGTGTCTCAGTAATGTAAGATAAATTTGGGCGACAGGCCGTGCAACTCCCTTGTACCTGAATTACTTTGCATTCAGTAAGACGATATAAGTGGAAGGCGTAGCGCTAGTACCCACTGGTTGCATCGTACCAACAACACACGTGATAACTTCAAAATCACATAAAAAATCTTCCACCTTAAAATGCATCATCCACGATGCATGTTTCTTTCTGTACACTGTTAACATAAGTCTCCAGACTTACTAATAAGTATGCAAATATGTTTCGTTACACACATACGAAACAAAGATTGGAAAAAATACCTTAGTTACATAGCAACTTCACAGTACATTACATATCTCCTCCTCCTCCGCAAAATCCTTCCATCTTTCCAAGATCTGACGTTTGTGTGTGTGTTGCTCCTCCTACCTCAGCACCGCTCCACGCCCATCCATCACTGGTCTGTCAACCTGACTTTCACCTAATCCTCCAGCAACCCAGACATGATAAACAACCCAGACACTGCCGTCCTCTGGCCTACTGACCTGCACGGACTACTACTTCAGACAGCTCACTCCACAGATGGCCTCCCGCAAGTGGTACCTGACCAATAGAAATAAAATGAAAGTGTATTGCGTCGCTTGCAAAGCTACCCTGCCATCTACTGCCAAACGTGTACGAAACAAACGTTTTTCTTTAATACATTGAAACTCGTTCGATACAGAGTTACGTTACCATTTCTTCATAATGAAATTTCGAGTCAAGAACGTTTGATCGTTGCGATTTGTTTTTCTTGCTCGTGTTTTCGTGTACCGGAAGCTTGGGCTGGCAGCGGGTAAGATCATAAACCCGGATGTCACAGGCGCAGGTTTGAGGGCTGTCAAGCTGCAAACACGTCTCACAAGGATGACCAGGATTCTACGGTCCAGCGGATAGTACACTACTGACGGTGTCGTCTCACGTTGCTGCCTGTACTGGGACGTGAAGGAACGAATGGTCAGACTACGTACCTCCCAGTGACCGGTCAACGTGGGTCTTCTCCAGGATGGTTGGTGACCAAGCGACCCACAGTAGCTTCTGGTACTACTGATCCTGCTGCCCCCCTGTAGCCACCAGCAACTGATCTTGCGCCCAAAAACGGCTAAACGCTAATCACTGTTGCCAGCGGAGGTTGGCATGACCCTCGCAGATCCCAGTAGTTCCTCTCCCAAGTATAGTTCACAAGTACGCCGTCCACGTGAGGCTGCCTACCCTCAGGTGTGTGTGTGTGTGTGTGTGTGTGTGTGTGTGTGTGTGTGGTAGCCACACATCCTACAGTCTCAGGTAGGTGTGTGGTAGCCACACATCCTATAGGAGGGTGCGGCAGCCTCACAACATCCTCTGGGGTAAGACTTACACCAGGAGGGTATGCGGGCACTATGGCTGGGAGAGGATCTGCCACTGTCTTTATAGCATCCAGTACCCAAGGTATCATGCACGGCTACACTGACGTGGAGGAGACGCAGTGCGTGTGGTGGCCTGGGTTACAGATGCACTCCGACGCCACAGAAGACAACGTCTAAAGTATAAAAAGACGTCTTACACATACGGGGCTCTAGCTACTGACGCATACAGTTTCCAATACACGGAGTTCCTCAAATACTGGAGACTGTGACATCCTGTTGAGACCCTAATTCAAGTTTTTTTTTCCCCTCCAGGAAATTAAACGTCAACAATACAACACTTAACTAGCGCTCCAGAGCAAGTTATCACCATGCCAGGATGGTTATGTAGTGCACCATGGAGGGTAACGTTCACGGTGCTGGGGTACAGTGGCCAGTGGGCCATGCAAGGTGATGTACAATCTGACCTTTGTCTCGAATCCTAAAACCCGTTATAGTAGACGCAATAACATTTCTATCTCATCATATCAACGTGTTAAAGTTCTGTACCTGTGTCAACTAAAGAAGGGACCTAACGAAACTCCGAAGCTGGTCTAACACATGGCTAATGAAATTCAACCTATGCAAATGTAAAAGTGCTGAAGATGGGACAAAGGGAAAGAAGGCCTCAATACGATTATCTTATTGTAGGATATAAACTTCAGGATATGAAAGGGACACGAGAGTCTACAGCATCTGAACCCAGTCGCCATAGTCCAACATTACGAGACTAATCAGGGGGACAAGGTGTCTACAGGCAAATATCACAAAAGCTAACCAGTACATGGTCAAGGAGGTATTTAACAAGCAGTTCATATCCTCCATAAGGCCAAAACCAGAATATGATTCTCAAGTCTGGTCACAGTACTTAAAGAAGCAAAAAGAGCTAATGTGACATATTTTCCTTTTTCTGCTGCTGGAAGGACAACAAAATTTTCGTCCGTCAGCCAAGGTTCACAAAGTTCCTGCAGGTCTTCCCTGGTAACGAGGCATCATGCGTACCAGGCACTCAATTCAGAAAGGCGGGCTTGAGTGAGTCGCAAGAGGAAGGGTTGCTATCAAAGGAGTTTATCAAGTATTTCTAGAGAAGCGAAGGTCCCGCCATGACTGTCTAAAGAAGTCAAAGCTTGACTGTGAATGTCTGGAGCAGAGAAACTTCTGTTATGGCTGGGTAGACGTTTTCATAACACTCAACAGCAAGATAACACTGATACACTGCTCAAAGTATACCAGGTTCCTGTAACGAGGAATAATAGGATATAACTCAAAGGAAACAAGATCTACACCAGTGCACGGAAATACTTCGTACAAAACAAAGAATGACGACAATAATAAGCTGCCTCCTAATGTTATAATTATCAAGTGAAGAAGAAATCAAGATGGAATAGGATAATCACTCACTGTCAACTGGTCATCACTGACTCAGAAGAAACCAGTAATTGTACACAGTTCATTGAGCAGGTAACCTCGTTATAGGCAAGTAAGTCCTCACTCACAGGTCTGGTTTACGTATATATCTCTGCATCATTGTCTTGACGTCAACCCAACACCAGAGCCACCATGCGGCCAGTTACAAATCGGCGAGACACTACCTGGGCAGGAGGGGGTGTAAAACAGCGGGTGCCCTGACCATCTCCAGTGATATGCAAGTTGTGTTGAAATGGCTCGGACATATAGAGAGAATCAGTGAGAAAGGTTGACACAGGATATATTCATCTAAGGTGGAGGTAACAAGGAGAAAAGGATTGGAGGTGGAAGAATGAAGTGAAAAATGTTTTGAACGATCGGAGCCTGAATATACAGGAGGGTGAAAGGCGTGCACGGGATAGAATGAATTGGAACGATGTAGTATACAGGGCTCGAAGTACTGTCGGGAGACTGAACCAGGGTATGGATAGGGAGCTGTGGTTTCAGAGCATTACAAGTGACAGCTACAGGCACAGTGGATGTGAGCGGATGCGGCCTTTCATCTACTTCTAGCCTTTAACCTGCACAGTCAGGGTCAGGTCAAAGGTTATGCCATAATGCCCTAAGGTCATAACGTCGTGCTCAGGCGAATAAGTTTGTATGCACTGTTTCTGAAGACACAGATACAGTATATAGAATTACTGATGTGTACAGTGTTAACTTAATAAATAACCAGAAATGACTGGGACATTTAAAAAAACGCCTTGCACCTTGATTCATTAAGAAAGGGCTCAAAGTGACGGCTGACTAATGTGTGTCCTCAAAATGCAGGGTTTATGGGCCATTAAAAAAATGCTTTTACTGGAAGTGACAGAACACTGTTCTGCTATTCAGTACTGCAGACCTCCCCAGTACTCTCCTGAGGCCCAGTACAGCACTCCTATTCAGTACTATCCTGCTACCTAGTACAACCCTCCTGCCCAGTAGCAGCCCAGTAATACCCCGCTTCCCAGTACTCTTTTACTACTCAGTACCAGTACTATCCTACTACCCTGTACCAGTACTATCCTGCTACCCAGTACTACGCCACTACCCAGTACCACTGCCCCACTACTCAGTACTGCCTTAGTATCCAGTACATTTGCTTCAACTCACAACTGTTTCATTCTCACAAAGTGGCGCCTAACCCGCTGTGACATAAATAAAATCTAGTTCCCTTTCAAACCACATATACATCAAAAGCGATATAACAAACCCTCCGTGGCAAGTTCTGTAAGTTTTCCGAGTTAACTTCCTTGCTTGCTTACACTTTCTGAAGACATTTTATCTAACTTTACTAACCTGGCAGTATCTCAAGTTCACATTTCCTTTCTGCTATTGTCTGGCCACTATACTGAAAACAGTGACGGTGTAGATAACCTACACACAGGATGGGCCACAGCGAAGGAGGACCTCGATATGAATATCATACGTTGCAAGAAGGACTTTAAGGAGTGGGCATTGTTCCTAACCTGTGGTCATAGCCCCCTCACTAGGAGGATAGCTGAGGTGACCTACTGTTGGTTGGCAAACATTAGAACATAATTCAAGGTCGTGGATGAAGAAATATCTAACAAGCTGTTTCACGGGCTACATTAGGCCCCAAACTAGATTATGCATCTCAAGTATGACCCTCGCGTAAACAGCCACGAACCCCAAGATCCAACACGACGGTACGACCCTTGGGTATGATGGCCGGGTCTTCGACCTGACCCTCCTACAGCAGAACTGTGCTAATATGTGCAAGCTGAGGGCTGTATAAGCCATACCAGCATCCAAGCTACACTGACATCCCAGTTATTTTCTGGCATTTTTATCAACAACCAGTTCAGAACGGGGTAGTACTCTAACCACCGTCTGGCCAGTTTCGATGATTATCACTTCTGACACTAATTTGTCAACTCAAAAGCCTAGAAACTGACGAGGCTTCTCATCTCTACTGGGCTGGTGAGGTACGTGCTGACCACGTCATGTGATTCGTCATCCTGGAGAAGCTTGTGTTGAACAGCCACCGTCATCAACGACGGCCTCCGTTATCTATCAACGACGCCCTCCGCTATGAACGACGGCCTCCGATATTAACGAAGGCCTCCGCTATGAACGACGGCCTCCGATATTAACGAAGGCCTCCGCTATGAACGACGGCCTCAGATATTAACGAAGGCCTCCGCTATGAACGACGGCCTCAGATATTAACGATGGCCGCCGTTCACCAGCTAAAGCAACCGTCATCAACGCTAGCTCGCCATCCACCAACGATAGCTACCGTCATCAACGACTGCCTTCGTCATCACTGATAACCACTAGCATCAACCACGTCACTAGTAACCGAGCAGCATGGAGGCGAGAGGTACACCGGGCCACCATCAACAACAGTAATGACAGTGTCTCCAGACAGCGAGGGAGGGAGCTGTCCCGGGCGAGTCAGGGAGCTGGAGCAAGGTGGGTACTGTATACATTCCCCAGCCTCCTACCAACAAGAAGGGTGTGTGGGCGGGACGCAGGTCTGGGTAACACCTGTACAGTATCAGCAGTGTGGCCTGCTAACAGCGCACAGAGAGATTATGGCAAGTAATAAGGGTCACTAACGCAGCTGCTCCAGGACACACACTTAACCTATGAAGTATTGTGGAGGATGAGGGCTGTAGCCACGTGTGTGAGGGCCGGGGGAGAGCGAGTGTTCGTGGGGATGAACAAAGGTCGCCACAGGATTAACCAAGTCCCTGGTACGTCACTCTCGCAGGTACCGTGTTATCTAGGGACATCTGAGAGGCACATGGGAGACAATCGCCACTACAGACTTGAGATAACAAACGTGAGGATGATGAGGATCCTTATGGAGTTCATCACAATAAGCAAGCACTCTCGGTAAGGCTGGTCCGGCTCACACATGGCAGCGTACACATCATTCACCTCGCTACCCAGTCTGACAGGCAGGTCTTAAAAGCATTACCACTAAGACGCTTAAAGGCAGATGATGCTATTCTTGATGGTGAAGAGGAACAAGAGGAGATTCAAATCACATCTGAACAGTTTAGGGAAGATCTGATGAACAGAAGATACGAGTTATCTACCGGTATTATCAATGTCTCTTGTCCTGATCATGTACGAGATAAGGTTGGAATGACCTACTCAGAACGGTCACTCAGGTATTTTGACACATATCTAACAAGGAGAGAGATTACACGGACGATAATGATAAAGTGAGCAAACTAGCAGTACGTCAGCTGAGAAGATATACTGCTTTCTGGTTAACGACCGTTGATGATGGCGATAATTTGCCTCTTGTTGCCTTTTGTCGTCGTGACTAAAGATACAGCGGCTTGGGAAGCAGATGCTATTCTGAAACCAACAGAGGATCGCGGGGCACGAGTCACTGTGCTGGAGGGCCACCTCCGCCTCCACGTTCACTCAGGAGAAGGACAACCATCAGAGATGGGAGGAAGCTGCCCTAACGAACGCCTCCAGCTGCACCTCCTGGTGGGGAGACGGATGATACCGCTCAAGTTCTGCTACACAAACCTACCTACTAACACTAAGTCCTGATGACCTCGTCGGTGCCATGACAACAACGGACATGACCTACACCACGAGAAACCGGTTCCCATCCCTTTACATAAGCATGTGACAATGACATCCTCGCTCTCGAGACGTGACTGGAGATGCCACAAGCACGGGATATGTTTGGAGACCAGGTAGAGGCAGAGTCTGTTTGAAGAGCAGTGATGCGTCCTTTCACAGTTCACACTACTCAGAGAGTTGATGCAGTTCATAAATCCACTGGATTCGGTTGCATCGCACCGTCCACACATGGACGCTGTTACGCACTGCCTCCAACCCTTACATTAAAGGGTGTATGTATAATCAGCCCATAGGCCCATTAAGGCAGATAGCTGACGGCCGAAATTACATACATGCTTTTCCTTCTTGGTACGTTGGTCAAATACCAAACGTAGTGGTAAAAAGTTATGAAAATATATTCATAATAGCAAAAAAAAACATGGCTCTCTCGTAATATAAATAATACAATTCATACTTGATACCTAGATCTTTCTCTCTCTTACTTTACTTTCAAATCTCTCTGGCAAATTTACTGGCCTCAATATATAACATAAGGGTTTGAAATGACTGAGATGTGTACAGATTAACTTTATAAATTTACCAACAGCTTTGTATCACAATCTTCCTCTGTGGCCATTTGTGAGAGAGAGGCTTGTAAACAAATGCGATCATGTTTCCTTCTCGAATACAAATGCTTCTATTTACTTCTCTTGTCTCTTACATATGTTTTGTCCTTCCACGATATGTAATAATATTGAAAATATCTATCATTAATTCACTGACAATCTATTAAACAAAATTTCCTATTATAACTTACAATAATAAGATCCTTTTAAACAATATAATGCACACTGGATAATGTAACTTAGAAAACCGAACATATCATTCCTCAAAGAAAACTGAATAAGATATATTGGATAACTACAACAATTATTGGTAAAGAGGAGAGAGAACTGAAACACCGCACAGTGGAGGAAAAACTTCTATCGGCATAGTGACTGCTGATGCAGGTGGCCCAGTGCTGGAGAGAGAGAGAGAGAGAGAGAGAGAGAGAGAGAGAGAGAGAGAGAGAGAGAGAGAGAGAGAGAGAGAGAGAGAGAGTCCTAACCACCAGAGGATAACAACAATAACGACCCGGCAGGGCTCCTGCCACGATCGCCGACCAACACAAGTCGAAAATTACCACAGTAATTACAGCTGCTGGCTGTGTGTGTGTGAGCCTTGAGTGAGGCACCGTCCACAAGAAGCAGATCCGCTCCTCTCTTCCTGATGACCACGACGAGGTCAACACCGGACTAATGCAAGCTGCGTGTGCTGCAGCCGCAGCTTACGAGATAAATAGGGGTCCTGGCTTGAATGATGAGACGACTTCAAAATTTCATGAAAAGTAGAGCAGAGGAAACCTAAAAGGAAGGCGAAACCGCAGAGAATCGCGTGTTTAATCTCTCGTGCGAGATTACCATGAAACGACCAGATGAGGTCAGAGACGATTGGCTTAATTTCAAGGCAGTGACGAGGTACCACATCATCACCACACACAATATGATAACGTGACTCGAACAGTTACCGATACAGCCTCACGTTCTACACGGGACCCAACACAATGCTGGTCTACACTGTGATTGCGAGGTGTGTCTACCACCTGAACAGCTGTGAGCTGATGAAGTAGACATCATTAAGGCCGGACACACCTGGGTCACTAAACGTAAGGAGAACCTTACACACGCTACCACCCATCTTACTGCTACATGTGACACAACGAACCATCAGGCACAAGCATGGTACTGTGCAGCCATCACTCGTACTGTGCAGCCATCACACGTACCGTCCATCCATCATATGTACCGTGTAACCATCATGCAAACCGTGCAGCCATCATACGTACCATCCAACCATCATACGTACCGTACTGCCATCATACGTACCGTCCAACATACGTACCGTGCTGCCATCATACGTACCGTCCAACCATCATATGTACCGTGCAGCCATCATACGTACCGGTAGTCCAACCATCATACGTACCGTCCAACCATCATATGTACCGTGCAGCCATCATACGTACCGTCCAACCATCATACGTACCGTCCAACCATCATACGTACCATCCAACCATCATACGTACCATCCAACCATCATACGTACCATCCAAACATTCAGGTTACTTGCTCTCTAAAAGAAATATATCATCTCCCTTGTCCACTATAATGTACTGCACATCACCAACTTATCCAGAATGATTCCTTATCTTTCAAGTCATTACATGAATTCTTCATAAAGAATCTTTCCTCACCTTGGAATGAAAGCGAATAACTATATCTGTTGACTGCCATTTGTGTGTACATCCCTTGCTAAGGTCATGTTTCAAGGTAACATCGAGCCATCGGGAGCCTTGTCAAGAATGCCTATGCACAAAGGGCTCTGAGCCTCACCCAGAAAGTGGAAATTATGGCTACATCCAGTTTCAACTCTAAGTTTCAAGTTTCAACAGGATACCAACAGTTTCACCTCCGTCAACAGCGACGTCTTCTTCCAACATCGTGCGGTGTGGGTAGTGCGGTAGACCCTCATCTGTTGGTACACAACCCCCCATTTTCTTTCTTCCTCTGTTATTCTCCGCTCCTTATGAAAGGCGTCCTCTCTCTCTCTCCCTCTCTCTTTCTTTCTCTCTCTCTCTCTCTCTCTCTCTCTCTCTCTCTCTCTCTCTCTCTCTCTCTCTCTCTCTCTCTCAACCATTTCCAACAAGCCATTCGCACACAACAACTGTACTTCATCCGCAGAACTAAGTCCATTTTTTTCTATATGACTTTATATGTTCAACCAGTTGTTGTTTCCCTTTCTAAATACACAATGAGAGAGAGAGAGAGAGAGAGAGAGAGAGAGAGAGAGAGAGAGAGAGAGAGAGAGAGAGAGAGAGAGAGAGAGAGAGAGAGAGAGAATGTCAGATACTGAATTGTTGGCGTATATCGTTGAGACAGAAAAACAATATATTTCGGCGAGATTCGCCGTCCGTCAGTACTGCAGCCGTCTCTGTAGACAAGTTTATCTTCGTTTACTTCCTGACTCACTGACCCACACACACACGCACGCGCGGACGACTCAGTACCACGTAATGTCAACCTCGCCCAACCCAACGTGAACATTAACTTCTCCTTCCCGTAATTTCTGCACAAAACAAAATGGCTCTGAAAGCCCTACTGTGGCAAACCGACTGTAAATAAAAGTACCTCAAACATGACAAGAGAAAAATGATAAACCACGACTAGGGCAACCCATCTAGACGGTGGTTATACCAGGGTTAGATCCCTTATATTATGTGACCATACTGGGGTAACCTACGTAGACACTGGCTATACCAGGGTTAGATCCCTTACATTATGTGACACTGGCTATACCAGGGTTAGATCCCTTACATTATGTGACACTGGCTATACCAGGGTTAGATCCCTTACATTATGTGACACTGGCTATACCAGGGTTAGATCCCTTACATTATGTGACACTGGCTATACCAGCGGTAGATTCCTTCCAGTACAGGACTCTATTAGACGGCCACCAACATGTGGTGTCTATACCCACGGGAATACTCAACAATCCCTCAAGGAACTGGTGCCATATCCTTTGAAGCTTCGACCCTGGGAGGGAACAACGTGGAGACCAGGTCCCATTTCCCCTCGCATCTGATTTCCTCACCAGGTCACTCACCTCCGACTCCGGGGCCTAACCTCCCGGCCGGCAGGACTCCTAGTTCTTGGTAAACACAACAAAGTTACGCCATCATTACCTGGAAAGAAATGAGAGATCTATTACTTCATGAACCCTGGGCAAGGGTCATGTACCTTGCAGTCTGTAAAGAAAGCATCATTAAGTGGCATGTGTTCTTCCAATACTGTGTGTGTGTGTGTGTGTGTGTGTGTGTGTGTGTGTGTGTGAGTGTGTCTAAACACAATTTGTGTATTACAGGAAAAGATTTTTTTAATTCGTGTCGCCCGAAGCCACCGGAGTTCGACTCTCTCAACACCTGTCTAAACCCCTACCGGAAGCACCAGCACCAAGAACAACAACAACAACAACACACACAGTTCACCATGATTAAAGGTAAACAAGCAACACTATAGACAACCCAAACAGGTCACCGGTGAAAGAATGAGGCTTAGACGCTTGACAAACAAGGTGGTGGGGGTGGTGTCATGTGGTCCAGGGCGCACCCTGGAAGGGTGGGAGTTGTCGCACGGTCCTGGAACTGCCTGGAAGGGTGGGGGTGTCGTATTGTCCTGGACACTGCCTGGAAGGGTTGGAGGTGTCCCACAGTCCTGGAGGCTTCCTGGAAGGGTGGGAGGTGTCGCACGGTCCTGGACGCTGCCTGGAAGGGTGGGAGTACCGCATGATCCTGAAAGCTACCTGAAAAAGGATGTCGCCCGGTCCTGAACGCTGTCCGGAGAGATAGTGTCGCAAGGCCCTGGAATCTGCCTGGAAGAGGTGTCGTTCGGTCCTGGACTCTGCCTGGAAGTACTACAGATGCTGCACAGTTCTGAACACTAATTGGAGGGTTGGTGTTGCATGGTCCTGGATTGCTGCCTGGGAGGGGCAAGTCGCACGGGAATAAAGGCTGTCACAAAGGGTGTTGGACGTCGTCGGGTTCTGGATATCACCTGGAATGGTAGTGGTACCGCTCGGTCCTGAACGTCATATGGACGGCTTGGGGAAAGTGTCCTAAGTGCCTGGACGCGCCTTGGATTGGGAGTTGTCGCATGGTCCCTGAAGCTACACAGAGGAGTTGGAGGTGTTACACAGTTCTGGACGCAGCCTGGAAGGGCTGGAAGTGTTACAAAGTTCTGGAAAATGCCTGGAAGGGTTGACGGTGTCACACAGTCCTGGAAGCTGTCTGACAACCTTCCAGGTGTGCCATAGTACTGGAAAAAACGTACCACGGTTTTGGACGCTGGCTGAAAGGGTAGGGAGAGTGTAGGATGGTCTTAAACATCGTCTGGAAGGGAGGTGGGTGTTGCACTGTCTGGAAGGCTCCCTGTAAGGGGAAAAGGGCAGCGAAGGATGGAGTCGCGCAGCCTGGAGGGGAGCATGTTTCCTCGGCCCGACCTCACCATTACCTCATCTGTACTCACTCCCAGGCTCACTGCGCGCTGTCACTCACGTATGTAGGTCTCCAGCCCAGTCCCGGCGGCCGGAGGGGAAGCTGGTGCTGGAACATACTGTGTAGCGCCGCTTGGAAAATCCTTTCCAGCGTGATGAGTTCTGGAGACCCGGAACGCGACGCTGCCAACAAGTGAAGGTAGAAAAGCTGAGGCTCATGCCAGGGATATTTTTATACTCCTTCCATTACGGAGATTAAACATGCAGGAATTAAAACTCTTTTTGCATGGCGTCATGAAAAAGTAGAGTTTCCATTATTTGCGAGGAGTTACCAGGCAGGAAGGCTGATGGCTTTCAAGAAATTGTACATGAAAAAAATGTGAAATCTACTTCCCATCGAGAATTATATATATATATATATATATATATATATATATATATATATATATATATATATATATATATATATATATATTTTTTTTTTTTTTTTTTTTTTGCTTTGTCGCTGTCTCCCGCGTTTGAGAGGTATATATATATATATATATATATATATATATATATATATATATATATATATATATGACATTGCATTGCCTTACTTATTTCAATGTAAGGATAATCACACTTCATCAGACGTTCTCATGATTTAATGAAACTTTACAACACACTACATATTTCACGGAGGACCTCATCATTTGTGCAGAGTTTACAAAGTTTCAACACCCAACACAAACACATAGAGCTGCACACCCTCTGGCCGTCATGTGTGATCAGAAACTGAAATACCCGTGACAGAACCGTTGGTGGGTGTAGGGGTTGGGGTGGCAGGGTGAGGTGAGCAGGGGAGCGATGGATGACCTGGATAGCGAGATGTGTGGTCAGTTGATTTCCTTTATGTCGTCCTGTATTGATGGCTCATCCATAATCATGTACTTGATGATGGCATGTGCTTTAAACTTACCTGAGGAGAGTTTAAAGTTATCAATAAGAGAAATTCATACAGTGACATTACGAATATCATAATCCCGTGAAGGGAACAGTGTGACTGGATTGTTAACGTCTACAAAGTGATCACTATCTTGGGAAGGCAGAGCCTACTAGCTGCTTGTGCCGACAAAATTTCTCAGCTCCAGTTTTCCCTCATCTGGCCAATGTATAAATCCTTACATGACTTAAGTGAATACCTCCAAGTCTCTCATAATCTGGCCTACCTCTGGTTATGGTCTTACTGATGGTGGTGTTATACTGAAGGTCGACATTACAAACGCTGTTTTTTTCAGTCTATGTCTTATATACTTAGGTGAACTGGGCAACACCCAGGCGGTGACGACCCACAGTAACGCTACTGCTAAACATTCCCAAGAGAAATAATCGTTCCGTAGACCTTAACAACCCAGTCACATTGTATCCTTCCTCAGATCATGAAACTCGTAACGCCAAATCATTATGGATGATCATCAGGACAGGAAGGTATAAGGAAATCATGTGACCAATCACCTCGCTACCCAGGTCAACCACCTCCCCCACACCCGATACAACCCCTGCTGACCCCAGCCAGCCAATCCAAACCCTTTAACGATCCTGTCTTGTCTCAATTTCTGCTCAGACATCGTGTGTGTGTGTGTTTGTGTGTGTTTGTGTGTGTGTGTGTGTGTGTGTGTGTGTGTGTGTGTGTGTGTGTGCCATAATCCAACACTGTCAGTACTTCCTAGCTTTTTTAATCTAGACACTTTTCTAGGAGGAAAAGCTGGACGTCATACCATTTAATCTCTTCTTCTTAGTCCTGTGGTTACTCCTCACAGTCGACTAATTTCTGAATATCTCAAACCTTCTCTGATATCTGTGCTCCGTATGTATCATAACAAATTATAGTGTTACTTGGCTTGAATATTATTCAATATTCCATCATGTCAAACGCTTCTGTCCTCTTCTTGTCCCCAAACCTATTATGAACATTCCTCATGTGTTGTACCTCATTCCTCACTTTGGTTCGCTCTATTTTCATTTTTCCTTACGCTACTCTCCAGTCTCTGTCAGCTCTAGCCCCCTCCCTGCCAACAGCGTTAACCCGAGACCCCTTCCATCCAGAAGTGTCAGCATGAGACCCTACCCGCCTACAATGTCAGCACGAGACCCCTTCCTATCAGCAACGTCAGCAAGCGACCTTTCCCTATCAGCAACGTCAGCACGCAACCCTTCCCTATCAGCAACGTCAGCACGAGACCCCTCCCTTAAAAAAAATAGCCCGAAACCCCTCCCGGCTGCCAACGTCAGCCCGAAACACTCCCCCCAACAACATCAGCGTGTGACAGCCCTGTCAGCAGGTGACGCCTTTAATAAGCCCTTGACACCTGGCCCTTAGCCGGTGACACCCTCTAGTCCACCCGTGACACCCTCCAGGCCCTGGTCCCTACCTCCTGCCTGCTGGTGTAGGCCAGATCAGGGCGGCAGGCAATATGCTGCAGCCACTGACGTGCAACACCTGACGAGAACCACTGCTTCAGAGGACAGTGACCTCAGTAGAGTGGTTGCGGGTGTAAATTGTGGTCGTGGTGAGTTTAGGTGATTGTGGTGGGTGTAGGTGGTTGTGGTGGGTGTAGGTGGTTGTGGTGGGTGTAAGTGGTTGTGATGGGCGTAGGTGGTAGTGGTGGGTGTTAGTGATAGAGGGTGGTGAGCGTGAAGGTGGTGGCGAGGGTGCAAATATTAGTGGATGAAGGTGGTGGAGTGTAGATGGTGCTGGAGAATGTAGGTGGTAGCAGAGGGTGTAGATGGTAGCGGAGGGTGTAAATGGTAGCGGAGGGTGGTGGTGAAGAGTGCGGGTGCTGAGGAAAGGTGTAGGTGGTGTAGATGTTGGAAGCAGGTGTTGAGGAATGCAGGGTAGTAAGTGGGAGTACATGAGTAAATCTGACAGCAGAAGGCCTAACGCTCTATGACCAGGTCATCTGCTGGTCGCCAGTGACCAGTAATACCCAACGATGGAGACAAGAAAGAAAACCAGAACTCTTCCCCACCCATCACTATAGATGGGGACAGGACAGTAAAGCAAAAGGCTCCTCCCCACCCACCACTATAGATGGAGACAGGACAGTAAAGCAGAACTCTCCACCCCACCCACCACTACAGATGAAGACAGGTCAGTAAAGCAAAAGGCTCCTCCCCACCCACCACTATAGATGGAGACAGGACAGTAAAGCAAAAGGCTCCTCCCCACCCACCACTATAGATGGAGACATGACAGTAAAGCAGAAGGCGCCTCCCTACCCACCACTGTAGATGGAGACAGGATGGTAAAGCAGAGGGGCAGAGGATGAAGGGACTGGATGCTGAAGAAGGACAAAAGTTGAAGTGGGCAAACTTGACGCGGGCGGAGGTTGAAATGGGTGGAGGCTGACGTGGTGGAGGCTGTAATAGGTTTAAGACGTAGGCGAAAGGTTCAAGTAGAGATGGATCGGAAAAGGTGAAAGCGAAAGGTGCACCTGAGTTGGGATGGAAGGGAGAGAGGTGGCAGGGGGTAATGGTGGAAGATGCTGATGGCAGAAGGAGAGAGAGGTGGCAGGAGGTACAAAAGGTTAAAAATGGAGGAGAAAGACAAGGCACATGGCAGGAGTGGAGATTTAGTGTGGTGGAGGATGCAGGGGTAGGGAGTGGGAGGGCAGGAAGTAAGGAGAAGCCAAGACTCACGGGTCAGAGGGGACGGGTGAGGGGGTCACAGAGTCTGGGGTCCCACGGTGCAAATCGAGGCAGGAGCAAACAGTCTCGCTTTCAGTAATGTCAATGAACATTACGGAGATGCCTTACCCAGCTCGCTTCGCCTCCTCCGTCCGACTGCTCCTGTGAGGTCACGAAGGCGTCTTATACTCACGAGAATAATTCTGGTTTATAGTTCTTTTTTGAATCACATAACTCACCACATAAATACATCAGTGAAAACAGAAGTCCAGAAAGCAGTAGGAACATGCTGAGTGTGCGTGACGGTGAAGCGGGACACGTCACAGCACAGAATGGGGAAAGTCTGAGGCGATGGAAGCAAATGTTACAACCAATACAAGATAAATAGAAAACGAAATTGTGAACATAAGACGACGTTAGAAAATAAGAACTATTTCCACGTAGCTGAGAGTGGCAAGCTGCCCAAGTTGTAGGAAAATCTAGGACACAGTGAATAACAATAACAACAGGTCTCTAGAGCTAGACGATAACAAAGAGGATGTGCCTAGCCTCACTCTAGCCAGGAACGCTTTGGTAACACGTCTGAACAAAGTGATGTGTAATGGGAACAAAAAATGGGAGGAGGTTGTGTTAACCAGGGCCTGAGGCTGAGGGGACTTAAGTAATAAGATACAATGAGGGACACTCTAATGGAAGGAAGAGATGATGTTCTTCTGAAGGGAACGAACGCTGTGGCTCCAGGAAGCCCAAGTGAGACCCTAAGCAAGAATAGGACGCTCAAACGGACGTACGAACATAACACTCGGACTGTTGTGGGTGCGAGACGTCGACCTCCGAACAGGGTCAAGGTCATCTGCAAAACTCAGGACACGAATCAAATACACTTTGCAAAATTCAGGACACGAATCAAATACACTTCTGGAAAAGCTTTTACACTGACGGATGCCTTGAAGGGTGGGAACAGTACGAGTCTACACAAGGCTGGAGTGGCACAACTAACCAGACATTTATTTAGTCAGTAAGACGAAGACAGACGTTAGGCTGGAGTGGCACAACTAACCAGACATTTATTTAGTCAGTAAGACGAAGACAGACGTTAAGTCGCTTACATCCAGGAAGGCAGCCGCTGCTCAGGTCTGTGAACGGTGGAGGGTGGCCACCAGATGACCGGGGGCATCAGGTCATGGGAGGTCACCCAGGCCGCCGGCGTCTGGTCAGGATAGAGAACAAGTCTGACCTTAAAAGAGACGTGTCTTGATGGTGTCGGATGAGCCGGGGAGGTCAGGTCAGTGGTAAGTTTACATTGACTTCTTACATGAAGGAAATCTGTATTTCAAGATCCTTGTTATTCGGCGTAAAATATTCTTTTATATACCAACGGCAAAAGCATTACTTTCATATATCAACGCCACGAATATAACCACCCAAGTACCATCACCAAGAGAGTATAACCTTCAATATAACAACGCCAGGAATATAACCTATATTCCAACGCCAGAAGTATAACCTTCAATATACCAATATACCTTCCGTATACCAACGCCAAGAATATAACCTTCAATATAATAACGCCAGAAGTATATAACTTTTTTATATACCGTCATCAGGAGCATACCCTTCAATGTACCAGCACCAGAAATATGACCTTAAATATACCATCGCTAGGAGTATAACCTTCAATATACTAACACAGTATGTGCACGCATGCGGACTGGACTACTGACAGAAAACGGGGAGGCACCAGGCCGGCTCTCCGCGACAACGGTGGTTCCACAAGGTTCACTTCTTGATCCAAGACTTTTTAATATGATCATCATCGTCATCATCAATGGACTGAAGACGAGAATAGCAAATAAAACATCAATATTTACGAATAACTGGCATTATGGAGACACACCAACACAAAGGAAAACTGTCTACCGATCTAAAATGATATCGAAACGTTAATTCGGTGGTCAGAGACACGGCAAATAGCCTTGAATGTTACGAGTGCACAATAATGCGTTTATCACGATAAAGAATCAAACGTCAATAGAAAATGTTAGGTAAGCCATTTTCTGGCGCACGAGAAAAACACACGCGGTGTGAAAATCTGAAATACGCAAAACACCTCCAAAAACTGAATCATACAATGCTAGGTTCCACAGTCAGGTATAGAAACCAAGAAAATAAAGACGGAATGCTTCCTCTTTTCAACGCCATCATGTAACCTTACACAGAACACACTGTTCAGTTCTGGTCACCAAATTTAAATAAAGACAGATGAACTCCGATGAACACAGAAAAGAGAAATCAGTCACCTTATGATTACAGACTATGATCTAATATCTTTTTTCCCTGAAAAAAAATCTGATTTCATATTTTCAATATATCTTTATATATGTAATTAAATATATCTCGTTCCAATTTTCTTTCACGTTAGGTAGAGACCCAAAGATCAGATATAATACCGCACTGACGTTAAAGGGAAGATGTACAGAAACGCGAGTAAAAAATTTTTCAGCAGTAGGGTTATACAACACATGAATAAACGCAGCTTTTGTTAATACGAAGACTAGCAACACCTCATACTAAATGCCCGGCAAACAGATCTAGAATTATCGTTATAACTGAATCAACCTGAGCCGTAATGAGAGCATGATAGCATATATTTCAAGTTTTCTTTTTCCCTTATGTATATTAGAAGCTAACATGCATCCATCCTCCCCAGAGCAGCCGGGCGGCTGAAACACTAGACCAGAATGTGCTTTGCATTCCTGCTTTCTCTCCACACGTTCCTGTCAACAGACCTCTCTGTATCACATGGTGTTCCTCCATGGCTATTCTTCTGCTGGTTCATGTGCCGGAGGGAGTAGTAGGGAGAAAAGAGCCTTCTGTATTACTACCCTGCTCCTATCTATGCAAAGTCAGAGCGCATATGGCTTTAGAATTACCATCAGCACCTGAAGATGCTATATTCTTTTTTTTCCGATTGGTGGCCGTAGCTTGACGCTGATGGCCTTAATGACCCCGGTGGTCGATCAGCCTGAAGCCTAACCAACCAATCAAGGCAGTACTGAAATGTAGGATCGTATCACTGTCCTGCGGCAGATAACCTCGTCATAGATCATCGGGTCGACTGTTATCTTTCCTTCCCACGCGCTGCCTCCCCGACCTGGGGATCCTCAGTCTCACTGTCAAGGTCGCGACCTTCCCTGAGGCGGCTCCCGCCCTCCGGTTGACCTCAGCCCAGGAGACATGCTCCACACGATCGTCAGGCGACTGGTAGCGTGTCTGCAGACTCAGCCAATGAAAGACAACTACGCTCTTTATCTATTACTAATGGCAGCTCGACCAATGACAGCCAACTTTGCTCTCTATCCATCACTGTGCTCGACCAGTGAGAGAGAGGGTTGCTCCCGTTGACTCGTAACCTCCCACTATGTTCCATCCCTCTATATCGAAAGTTACAAACTTGTCCAATAAACCATCTCTGCGACTGCATTACAGGGAACTATCTTGTGATTGCTTCCCGCCATCTTATCTACTGGCGCGAGACAGTGTCTTAAGATACACCCCGAACAAGGAACTTCCAGTCTGTGTCTGGCTGGAACCCCCTGGAAGGAAGGTGAACTTCTGGTTGGAAACCTCCTGGAAAAAAGGTCAGGCTGGATCCTCCGGGAAGGAGAGTAAACTTCTGTTTCGTGTCTGGCTGGATCCTCCTCGAAGGAAGGTGAACTGGTTGGTTTCGGGCTAGAGCATCCTGGAAGGAAGGTGAATTTCCAGTTGTTGTCTTGCTGGAAACCGGAGGGTCTCTTTGTTTGTGGGAACCTCGTAACATATGCACATTTTACCGTTCTCTCAGCACAACAGTCAACCCTAACAGAAATCCTTCAAAGTTTGGATAAGGATTAAAGGTTTTGTTCACTCAACAGCAAACTCTCTCTCTCTCTCTCTCTCTCTCTCTCTCTCTCTCTCTCTCTCTCTCTCTCTCTCTCTCTCATTCGAACGTAAATGAACCAGGTGGCTGCTGTTCCGAGCCAATGTACGAGTTGCAACTACGGTGAAGCACCAGCCATCCCCTAGCTCTGGTGACTATCGTCCTTCACAACCCCCACATACAGCTGATAACAACATGAGATAACTTTTAAAAAGAACGAAGGCATCACTTCTACCCAAGCCGAGTTTCATCCATCTTGGATTCTACAGAAGAAATTCCCTCTTTTTGCTCTTGGATTTGTTAAAGTACACATGAGAAATGAATCATAGCTACCCGAAGCGTCACATATCCATAACAAGTACCTTGGAAGAAAACAATAACCAATAACTTAGTCGCTAATAAGAACAAGAATCACGAACAAATTACTTGATCACAAAAGAATCAGTCCTTTAGGAAAAATAGGAACAAAAAAACAGCCATTCATGAACCAAAAACTACTTAAAACTCCACGAAATCTCCCACACAATATACCATGAGACACAATTCGATAAAACCCTACACAACTTGTCAAAATTACTCACAACTTTTCAAAGCCACCCACAACTTGGCAAAAGTCACTTACAACTTATCAAAAGGCTTTCCTAACTTACCATAGGCCGAACTTGTGGTAATTTGTGGTTTTAACAGCCAATGGACACTTCCTAATAACCCTCAACAGATAAACAAATGGAATTCAGGTTTTAACAATAAATCATACCTTAAGAACAGCTATTCAAAACTCTTCAATGGTTTATCATAACAGTAACCCATCACGCTTTAAGAAAAGCCCAACAGAATATATATCAGGCTCTTAAAAGAAATAGCCTCTCAAGTTTCCTATAACCTCAAACACAAGTGCTCACAACTCCGTATCAGTCGTTTACAACTCAACATGACAACTTGGAAATATTATGAAACAGCCATAGCAAAGGTGATCGGCCACAATAATTCATTGCCACTCACATCTGACACACCACACACTTGCTGTGTCACAAGATTAGTGTGTGGCCATCGGCAACTCTTGGGTGGGCCATTTTGATACCTGCTTCTTTCCCTACACGTCGAATCTTTGGAATTCTCTACCATCTCATGTCTTTCCCAATAAGTCACTTCCATAACCTGGTATATTTCAAAAGACAGGTTTTTCACTTTCCCAAAAATTCGTAAACACTTTCCCTTGTCTTTTCTTTTTCCGCTTCATAATTCTCTCTAAAATTCAATTAAGGCCCGGACTTGATGTGGACTTTTGTCCGTAACTGGAGCATTCAACATAAAAAAAATGTTTACTCTCTTGCCATGCACATTTCATGTGTGTATCAATCTCGACTTCAAAATTATCAAATATTTCTATTAGACCCAGCACATTGTTCTTGATGCCCTCAGTTGACTGTCATTCATGTCGTTCATAGACCAATGAAGTATCTTTTCTTCTTTCTTGCCTGTATAGATCGCATTCTTTTCAACTCTCATCAAACTTCATGTGTTCCATCCCTCAATGTTGCTTGAGAGATGTTTCTGATTTCTCTTCAACTTTGTTTATGTCCATTTGCTTAATTGATGACCAGACGCAGCAATGTTCAGTACTGCTTACGTATGAACTTAACATCCTCTGTTTCTCGTTACCAGTGTTCGCTTTATCATACCTCTCATTATTTGGCTTGAGCAATATGCTCCCAGAATTCCAGTTTTCCATTTATAATAACTCCTAGATCTCTGACGTCTTCACTCTCCATGTCTTTCCCTGCTAGGTCTTGGCAGGGAGTCTCCGGCATGTTGATAATAATAATAATAATAATCGTTCCATGACTTATTTAGTCGAAGGCTTCTTCGTTTAATTCCATCGGCTTCGCTTACATCTATTTTCTAATCATAATCACGTCTTTCGGCAATATTTTTCTCTCTTCTTGTGTTCCTAGCGTTTCACTCACTCGTGTCATATGGAAAATATCTGACTATACATAACATTCTCTCGTCCATGTTCGTCATTATTATTACATGCAGTTATGAAACTTGTACCGCTGCATGTCGTACTTCCGGTAAAACATCCTCTTCTTAGAGAGAGAGAGAGAGAGAGAGAGAGAGAGAGAGAGAGAGAGAACTACCATAAGGGAGATGATAATAATAAAGCCCCCCTGGCAACCCTAGGCGGCGGGGCCCAGGAGTAAAACGTCAAATTATTGCATATTACATGACAAGAATTTCATCATCCCTTTGACCGCGTCTTTGGAATTCCCTTTGTAATTCACCCGGCAGGTTCCTTATATACGGCAGGAGGGTAGCTTCAACCCCTGGAGCACAGGAGCGTGCGACCCTCGAGCACGACGGCACGACCCTTCAGCACGACGATATGACCACTGAGCATGACGACACGACTTTTGAGCACGACGGTACGACCCTCGTGCACAACGATAAGACCTCTGAGCATCAAGGTAACGACCCTAGGATATAACGGCCTGGTCTCTGACCTGACCGTTACAAGGATGTAGGTCTGGGACAGACCTGTTCCACAAATTTATATGGGTCGTATATCATGTGAAATGTTCTATGACTAGAAGAGAGAACCTCTGGTAGGGACCTAGTATACACAGTGTTTCCTTGTGTTGTGTGACATTACAGAGGGTTTCCTTGTGTTGTGTGTTATTACAGTGGGTTTGTATGTGTTGTGACATTACAGAGGGTTTCCTTGTGTTGTGTGTTATTACAGTGGGTTTCCTTGTGTTGTGTCCTTGTGTTGTGTGACATTACAGAGGGTTTCCTTGTGTTGTGTGACATTACAGAGGGTTTCCTTGTGTTGTGTGACATTACAGAGGGTTTCCTTGTGTTGTGTGACATTACAGAGGGTTTCCTTGTGTTGTGTGTTATTACAGTGGGTTTCCTTGTGTTGTGTGACATTACAGAGGGTTTCCTTGTGTTGTGTGACATTACAGAGGGTTTCCTTGTGTTGTGTGACATTACAGAGGGTTTCCTTGTGTTGTGTGACATTACAGAGGGTTTCCTTGTGTTGTGTGACATTACAGAGGGTTTCCTTGTGTTGTGTGACATTACAGAGGGTTTCCTTGTGTTGTGTGTTATTACAGTGGGTTTCCTTGTGTTGTGTGACATTACAGAGGGTTTCCTTGTGTTGTGTGACATTACAGAGGGTTTCCTTGTGTTGTGTGACATTACAGAGGGTTTCCTTGTGTTGTGTGACATTACAGAGGGTTTCCTTGTGTTGTGTGACATTACAGAGGGTTTCCTTGTGTTGTGTGACATTACAGAGGGTTTCCTTGTGTTGTGTGTTATTACAGTGGGTTTCCTTGTGTTGTGTGACATTACAGAGGGTTTCCTTGTGTTGTGTGACATTACAGAGGGTTTCCTTGTGTTGTGTGACATTACAGAGGGTTTCCTTGTGTTGTGTGACATTACAGAGGGTTTCCTTGTGTTGTGTGACATTACAGAGGGTTTCCTTGTGTTGTGTGACATTACAGAGGGTTTCCTTGTGTTGTGTGTTATTACAGTGGGTTTCCTTGTGTTGTGTGACATTACAGAGGGTTTCCTTGTGTTGTGTGACATTACAGAGGGTTTCCTTGTGTTGTGTGACATTACAGAGGGTTTCCTTGTGTTGTGTGTTATTACAGTGGGTTTCCTTGTGTTGTGTGACATTACAGAGGGTTTCCTTGTGTTGTGTGACATTACAGAGGGTTTCCTTGTGTTGTGTGACATTACAGAGGGTTTCCTTGTGTTGTGTGACATTACAGAGGGTTTCCTTGTGTTGTGTGACATTACAGAGGGTTTCCTTGTGTTGTGTGACATTACAGAGGGTTTCCTTGTGTTGTGTGACATTACAGAGGGTTTCCTTGTGTTGTGTGACATTACAGAGGGTTTCCTTGTGTTGTGTGACATTACAGAGGGTTTCCTTGTGTTGTGTGACATTACAGAGGGTTTCCTTGTGTTGTGTGACATTACAGAGGGTTTCCTTGTGTTGTGTGACATTACAGAGGGTTTCCTTGTGTTGTGTGACATTACAGAGGGTTTCCTTGTGTTGTGTGACATTACAGAGGGTTTCCTTGTGTTGTGTGACATTACAGAGGGTTTCCTTGTGTTGTGTGACATTACAGAGGGTTTCCTTGTGTTGTGTGACATTACAGAGGGTTTCCTTGTGTTGTGTGACATTACAGAGGGTTTCCTTGTGTTGTGTGACATTACAGAGGGTTTCCTTGTGTTGTGTGACATTACAGAGGGTTTCCTTGTGTTGTGTGACATTACAGAGGGTTTCCTTGTGTTGTGTGACATTACAGAGGGTTTCCTTGTGTTGTGTGACATTACAGAGGGTTTCCTTGTGTTGTGTGACATTACAGAGGGTTTCCTTGTGTTGTGTGACATTACAGAGGGTTTCCTTGTGTTGTGTGTTATTACAGTGGGTTTCCTTGTGTTGTGTGACATTACAGAGGGTTTCCTTGTGTTGTGTGACATTACAGAGGGTTTCCTTGTGTTGTGTGTTATTACAGTGGGTTTCCTTGTGTTGTGTGACATTACAGAGGGTTTCCTTGTGTTGTGTGTTATTACAGTGGGTTTCCTTGTGTTGTGTGTTATTACAGTGGGTTTCCTTGTGTTGTGTGACATTACAGAGGGTTTCCTTGTGTTGTGTGACATTACAGAGGGTTTCCTTGTGTTGTGTGACATTACAGAGGGTTTCCTTGTGTTGTGTGTTATTACAGTGGGTTTCCTTGTGTTGTGTGTTATTACAGTGGGTTTCTATGTGTTGTGTTATTACAGAGTGTTTTCTTGAGTTATGTGTTATCTTCCGCAGAGTGCGTGTTAACTTTAAGATTATGGGTGTAATCTTCAGTACTACTAGTGTTTTCAGTAGTGTGAGTGTTAAGTAACAATAATAACAACAGTAACTGACTATACCATTAAATAATCCCAGGATCCCATTCCCTGAAGGGTTGCCTGCAGATTCTCAAAGCTGCGCTACTTCCAGTAGCAGGTAAATAATGGATTCCTTTGGAGCCAGAAGTTACTTGTGGCCTCGACAACAGAAAATGACACAGCTTCTTCGAAGGTGATCTTTCGTTCGCAATGCAACCACAGCCAGGCGAAATCAGGTAATGCCTCATGATCTGTCTCTACGTATAGGTTAATAATGATGATGGGTGTCTGTCCATCTGTGGGAAACGTCCAGGGCTGGCCTTGAAGACCTTAGCTTAGTAAAGGAAACACTACTGTGTAGACGAGGGTGTGATGAAGATGAGTACAGTGAACACAGAATATGTGGAGGGCTTTGGACGTAACTTAACGTGGTCAAGTCATTGTAATGATAAGGTGGTAGTGAGATAGAAGTTGTAGAAAATACGATCATATACTGAATATAATAATGTAACGAGAATGAGTTTGTGGTGAGCGTATGAGTGTAGTAATGATGTGGATGTAGGGAAGATGCAAGTCGGTGAAGATGAGGGTGTGAGGAGGATGTAGTTAAGTGAAGGTGGCCTTTCTGACCTAACACCCATCTTACATCCTACACCCAGGAGGCGGGAAAGGAGTTTTGTGGGGCATAAGGGAAGGCAACAGGGTAGCGTCGCTTGCCGTGACTTAGATTTCAAAGTACAGTATTCCTACACATCTTACGTACCTTTATGTACTCTTGAGGCCAAATTTTTCGGCAAAAAATTGGATGTCGACCTATACAAGGGTAATAGTTTCATCAAGTTAAAATCCATGCGTGATGGGAAGGTCAAGGAGCAATTTTTAGCTTCAAACATGAAAAATATTAACCAGTTACTGCCAGTAATCAATAAAATATGTACCAATTAGTAATGAAAAGCCGTGCAGTGCCTTTAGCAGATGCAGCTCACCAACTTAAAGTAGGATAAGTTACTTTACAACTTACTTTCAGTACTTTACGTCGAAGTTCTCAGCTATGCTAATTTATCATACCATATATACGGTATCATACTACCCACAAATCTACAAACAATACCGGTTATAAAACCTTTTCTATATTTCATACCATATAAAAATCCACCTCAGTTCCGCACTGTTTACAACGATACACGACGCACCACCAGCTGTTGAGTGCTGCCACAGTTGCCAAGGCAGATCTCCTGTATCATCATAGCAAAACGAAAGTAACCAAATCCAGGGAAAGTTACGGTAGGATGGAGGCACACGGCGATGTATAAACATTAAGTATTCATTTTCAAAAATTTATTTATAGATACATTAATTTTTTCATTAACTTTGAGACGTTAATTTTTGTTAACTAAATTTGAAACATCATTTTTTGTTAAATTTGAAACAAAAGAAAAGTACGATACTATATTTCAGAATATTTTCATTGAAATCCAACAAAATCATTTTCCTTGTCATCGTCTTCAGCACTTAACAGCTCCTCCTCCCAGTCCTCTCCGTGAACAGCATCGCCATGGGTCAACACCATCATCAGTCACAGGATTATCAAGTCATCTTCTGTTCCATCAAGAGCAATCGATATCCCACATTTCTTAAAAGATTTCCCCACAATTTCTGGTCTGATTGTATCCCAGGCCTCGGCAATCCATCCATATAATGTTGCTAGTGATGGAGCTTTGAAGTTGCCTCCCTTTGTGTACGTCTTATCTCCTTCCATCATCATCCAGTTGTTCCACTTCACTCATCTCATCTTTGAGTGGTTTGTTTATGGAAACATCATCCAGTGGTTGGACGCGACTTGTTAAATCCACCAGGAACCACAGCTACATCAGCGTTTTCCTTCCTCATCCCAGCAGTAACACTGTCAACAAGATGTGATCCAAACATATCCCACACAAGACGATTTTTTCTCTGCACAGTCCCCCTGGTCAAGCAGTTCCCCGTGGTCGAAAGTTTCAGACTCTTTTCTACCATATGTGTATGCCGTCTTCATCCACCGTCCTTTCTCGTGCATGTGGATGATTGTACCTTTTGCAAACGTTTGCTTTGGAAATATCTTCAAAATATTACCATAAGCGTCAGCTTTGTGCCGTCAGCCATATATGGCAGCACAACTGCGAATTTTGATTCTTCACGTTCAGGAGTTTGAACTAAATTTTTTTTCACCCACTTCATGGTCGTTTCGTCCATGTTTCCAATACACGAAAGTCCATATGCGTTCTTCTTCAATAACCTTGTCATCACATTGCTGTGGAAGACGCTGTGAAAATTGCGTCCTCAGTCTCAGTACAAAATCATTTCTTTCCATAAATCTTGTACATCAACCATGGCTCGCCTCAACATCTGTGATGCCTAATTTCCTTGCTACTTTCAAGGAAAAGAATGGAAGTGATCCTCGGGAAACACCATATCCATTCTGTCGGTTTTCACTGACATACTTTGCCACTAAGACTTCCATACACTTTCCTCTGTTAGCACATGTGTTTTTTCCACAAATACTTAAGTTGTGCAGAAAGCTTTCTCCAGCCTCTAAAAAAAAAAAAAAAATCAGATATCTGAAATTCCCTTGCTGGTGCACAGTTGTTAGCCTGTTCTGCAAATTCAATCACTCGGAGCTTGAACTTTGCTTGTGAACTTGTTTCTTATTGAATCCATGCTGAAAATATGGGTCAAGCAAGTTTGTTCTTTTACGCCGTGAGAGTCACGCAAATACCCGTACTGGTATTTGTTTGTTTTCAAGTATTTTCAAGAATGAATACTTGTAAATCAAAAGTATAGTGATACTGTATTATTACCAACTTGTCATACTTCTGAGAAACAAGAAGCAAGACAATCAGAGGATAAACGCAATTTCAACGTAAGGTAATATTAAAGGATGCTTAGAAAAAGCCGACGCAAAAAGTCCAACCCTCAGCGACCAGGGCTTTGCCGTATCAGCTGTTGCATCACAAGCATATTTTAACTGTGCCTGGATGAATGTGTTCTCCGAAATAAGTAGTAGTTTTGCTGAAACGTGATGCATTTCAAAGTAAAACAGGATAAAATACATGATGCAAATAAAAGACTTTACCTAACCTTCCGATGATCTTGAAATATTAGCTTTTTTTAATAGTTTTGGGTTAAAATAGTTATATTACTATGATATTCTATACATACTGTGCTTGATATAAAACATTCACGGAAATGTAATATTTTTTGCTGAAATAACGTAGGTATTACAGTGGAAAATGGGATAAAATCATGACGAAAACAATAGACTTTCGCTTTCTTTAGTTACTAAAGTTCAAAAATTTTTTTACCGTAATCGCTTTTCGAATGATTTTCCAGTGTAAACAGCCGTAATAATAAATGGTAAACAATTTGCCCTCGGCGCTCGGTGTTACTAACTCAGCGACCCTCAGTTTACAGGACGCTGAGTAGTTTTTTTTAGCAAGGGTTTTCTGAAACGAGTTTTGGTGCTTTATTACCCTAATGTGTTGGATCGACCTACACACGAGGCATATCATAATTCAATGATTTCTTAGCCAAAAATTAAGGGTCGACCTATACACGAGGTATTTATGGACGAGCGGATCTATTATCACTCCGGTTTTCAAGATGAACACACACCCACACACACACACACACACATTTCACCGATATTCATATATATATATATATATATATATATATATATATATATATATATATATATATATATATATATATATATATAAATGTGTGTGTGTGTGTGTGTGTGTGTGTGTGTGTGTGTGTGTGTGTGTGTGTGTAAATATCGGTGAAATGCTTGGAAAAGGAGAGAAAATAGTAGCCAGAATCCTATTTGTCATTATGCAGTCTGAACTCTGACCTCTGCAAGAACGAAACAAGAACACCAACACAATTATCTTTGGTCTTTCATTACTGGCTGTTGTGAGCCAACTGTGTGTCAAGTTTCATTACGACTGATGAAAGTGTAAGATAAGAATAGGCAAAAATGTTTAATTCTGCCAGGGATTTCACACGGAGTTTATAAAAGCAGAACATTTCCAATGAAATGATAAATGTTTTAATCCTGTCTGTACGGACACTTACACCGCCTGTCTGTCACAAGTCTTATCTAGGACAATGTTTTTGTAATGACTGACCTTTGGACCCGACCTGACCTGGTGGAGTGGGCAAGCGAAACGCAAAAAGTTTCTGGTATTAAAAAAGAAACATTTTCTTCCTTCATTGTATGGAAGGGAATTAACAGAAAACGTAGATGATGGTGGTGTTAGCAGGTTGTGGTGGTGGACTCAACAGCTGACAGGGAGAGGGAAGAATGTATACCGCCCACGCACGACACCCTGCAGGTGACCAAGAAGGACGTAATCGGGGGACTGGAAGACTTTCCCTCCTGTATTACTATACAATATAAAGACAGATGAAGGAGCCAAATAAAGAATTTGTTCTCACTCAGGAAAAAGCAAAGATGTATGAAATACTATATATATATATATATATATATATATATATATATATATATATATATATATATATTTTTTTTTTTTTTTTTTTTTTTTTTTTTTTTATACTTTGTCGCTGTCTCCCGCGTTTGCGAGGTAGCGCAAGGAAACAGACGAAAGAAATGGCCCAACCCCCCCCCCCCATACACATGTACATACACACGTCCACACACGCAAATATACATACCTACACAGCTTTCCATGGTTTACCCCAGACGCTTCACATGCCTTGCTTCAATCCACTGACAGCACGTCAACCCCTGTATACCACATGACTCCAATTCACTCTATTTCTTGCCCTCCTTTCACCCTCCTGCATGTTCAGGCCCCGATCACACAAAATCTTTTTCACTCCATCTTTCCACCTCCAATTTGGTCTCCCTCTTCTCCTCGTTCCCTCCACCTCCGACACATATATCCTCTTGGTCAATCTCTCCTCACTCATTCTCTCCATGTGCCCAAACCATTTCAAAACACCCTCTTCTGCTCTCTCAACCACGCTCTTTTTATTTCCACACATCTCTCTCACCCTTACGTTACTTACTCGATCAAACCACCTCACACCACACATTGTCCTCAAACATCTCATTTCCAGCACATCCATCCTCCTGCGCACATCTCTATCCATAGCCCACGCCTCGCAACCATACAACATTGTTGGAACCACTATTCCCTCAAACATACCCATTTTTGCTTTCCGAGATAATGTTCTCGACTTCCACACATTTTTCAAGGCTCCCAAAATTTTCGCCCCCTCCCCCACCCTATGATCCACTTCCGCTTCCATGGTTCCATCCGCTGACAGATCCACTCCCAGATATCTAAAACACTTCACTTCCTCCAGTTTTTCTCCATTCAAACTCACCTCCCAATTGACTTGACCCTCACCCCTACTGTACCTAATAACCTTGCTCTTATTCACATTTACTCTCAACTTTCTTCTTCCACACACTTTACCAAACTCAGTCACCAGCTTCTGCAGTTTCTCACATGAATCAGCCACCAGCGCTGTATCATCAGCGAACAACAACTGACTCACTTCCCAAGCTCTCTCATCCCCAACAGACTTCATACTTGCCCCTCTTTCCAGGACTCTTGCATTTACCTCCCTTACAACCCCATCCATAAACAAATTAAACAACCATGGAGACATCACACACCCCTGCCGCAAACCTACATTCACTGAGAACCAATCACTTTCCTCTCTTCCTACACGTACACATGCCTTACATCCTCGATAAAAACTTTTCACTATATATATATATATATATATATATATATATATATATATATATATATATATATATATATATATATATACATATATATATATATTTTTTATACTTTGTCGCTGTCTCCCGCGTTTGCGAGGTAGCGCAAGGAAACAGACGAAAGAAATGGCCCAACCCCCCCCCATACACATGTATATACATACGTCCACACACGCAAATATACATACCTACACAGCTTTCCATGGTTTACCCCAGACGCTTCACATGCCTTGATTCAATCCACTGACAGCACGTCAGCCCCGGTATACCATATATATATATATATATATATATATATATATATATATATATATATATATATATATATATATATATATATATATATAAAATCACGCACACACACTATAGGTCTTCCCTGTCCCCTCCCGACGACACATGGCAGAGCAAGACATATCTTGTGCCAGGTAACGTGTTGTGCTGCTCAGCCACACCGGCCACACTTCATCAACCTTGAGGCAAGAGGGAGCCAAGTGACCCACTAGGGCAGGACAACGAAGGTAAATGTTCTCGATCGTATGTGGAGGTTCCATATACATCATCGTGTTCCACGTGTCTTTACCCTTCGTCTTCCCCTGGGCTAGGGAATAACCGTGATGGTATTGAGGTAAAAGGATCAGAGAGGTCTGGGGATATGGGGGATATCCCTGTGCTGAGTCGCATCACCTGGCTTGATATCTGATCGCGAAGGACTTGAAAATGATGTGGTCAAGGGTCGAGGCCACAGACCGGATCCCAGACGATTCTGGATTGAAAAAGGCTGAACGCGGAGTCCAAAGAGAGGATCCCAAATGAAAGAAAAAAGATATCGTGGGATGAGATAACATAATAGATCCTAAAGGATCCTACACTGAAGACATCGATTATTAAGGTCATAGTAACCCTCCCCCCCCAAAAAAAAAAAATAAAAAAATAAAAAAGAAGTTAGTGGACTTCATCATGACGTAGAGTGATTAAACATGACTCATATTATCTGTGCGGTGGATAGTAATCACCATCGGTTTTAAGATCACATGATCGGAGTCGCAGTGCCCTACATACCATGGTTTACCCTGACCCTCCGCTGTCCGGAGCACCATCACCAGGGACTGTGGAGGGGACGGTGATCACCTGGTCTCCCCACCACCTGCACACCCTTGTCATGATACAAGGTGGTACATACCAACCATGTCATGAGACAAGGTGGTACATACCAACCATGTCATGATACAAGGTGGTACATACCAACCATGTCATGATACAAGGTGGTACATACCAACCATGTCATGATACAAGGTGGTACATACCAACCATGTCATGATACAAGGTGGTACATACCATGTCATGATACAAGGTGGTACATACCATGTCATGATACAAGGTGGTACATACCATGTCATGATACAAGGTGGTACATACCAACCATGTCATGATACAAGGTGGTACATACCATGTCATGATACAAGGTGGTACATACCAACCATGTCATGATACAAGGTGGTACATACCAACCATGTCATGATACAAGGTGGTACATACCAACCATGTCATGAGACAAGGTGGTACATACCAACCATGTCATGATACAAGGTGGTACATACCAACCATGTCATGATACAAGGTGGTACATACCAACCATGTCATGATACAAGGTGGTACATACCAACCATGTCATGATACAAGGTGGTACATACCAACCATGTCATGATACAAGGTGGTACATACCATGTCATGATACAAGGTGGTACATACCAACCATGTCATGATACAAGGTGGTACATACCATGTCATAATACAAGGTGGTACATACCATGTCATGATACAAGGTGGTACATACCAACCATGTCATGATACAAGGTGGTACATACCATGTCATGATACAAGGTGGTACATACCAACCATGTCATGATACAAGGTGGTACATACCAACCATGTCATGATACAAGGTGGTACATACCAACCATGTCATGATACAAGGTGGTACATACCATGTCATGATACAAGGTGGTACATACCATGTGCACCCAAGTCTTACCACAGTCAAACCGAGCGACGATCACTCCGTTCTTGTACACCTATAATTTTCTGCATATTTAGGCACATCTTGATGAAAATGATCATCAATAATAATAATAATAATAATAATAATAATAATAATAATTATAATAATAATAACAATAATAATATTAATGGTAATAATAATAAATAATAATAATAATAATAATAATAATAATAATAATAATAATAATAATAATAATAACATTATTATTATTATCATTATCATTATCATCCCCTCATCTAATATTTCTATGGTATCACCCATGCCCTACCAGCCGCTCTGAACACGTCATCAGGTCTACAGAGTTTTCATATTCACAGGCACAACACATATATAGAAAGTAAAAAAAAAAAAAAAAATCCCCTAAGCTGAAAGCAGCATTTCCTTCCACACGTTCATTTCGAGAGTTCCCACAGGTAAGAGATGTGGAAATACGTGTCAAAACTTGTCAACACGACGCGTCTCTGCTGAACTTCACCCCCAACACCCTGTACATCTGGGGGGGGAGAGAGAGAGAGAGAGAGAGAGAGAGAGAGAGAGAGAGAGAGAGAGAGAGAGAGAGAGAGAGAGAGAGAGAAACAGCAGAAGAAAAGGAAATGAAAGGATTACTTAACATGGAGAAACTTGAGGTAAATATGAAGTACTGGGATTGTGGTGAGAAAATAAGCTGTTAATGTGTTGTCCCGGGATTATAGTGAGGTAACAAACGATTAATGTGATGCCCTGAGATATTAGAGATAAACAATACATGGTTACAAACGATCAATGTGAAGCACTTGGAGTGAATTGAGGCGACATACTATAATCAAAGCGAGGTATCAAACGATTAATGAGAACCAAAAAGTTATTATATGAAAAAAGGTGATAATTGTAATAGTAACTAAAGATTAATATCAAGTAACAAGGGCTTATTGTGAAATAAATAATAACTGTGAAGCTCAAGTAATTAATATGAAGCATCAAGATACTGCTAAGAAGCATGATTAATACAGAATAAAATAGTGTGAAGCAACAACTGATTCAATGAAGCAACAGTTGACTACTATGAGGCAACAGGAAATTCTTATGAGGCAACAAGTGATCAATATGTAATACGTGATTTTTATGAAGCAGCGCATGATTAATGCAGGGTAACAATAGATTTATATGATCAATATGAAGCACTAGGTGATTACTGTGAAGTAACAAGTGACTGTTGTGAAGTTATACAACAACTGATTAATATGAAGCAATGAGTGATACTATGATCACAAATGATTAATATGTTAATATCAAGCAAGTGATAAAAACTAAGGAAACTGTATCATTGTAAAAGCAACAAGTGATTATCATGAAGCACCAAGAGACCAATGATAAGCAACATGGGATTATTGTGAAGCAACAAGTAGTCAGTATGAAGAATCAAGTGATTAATACGAAGCATCAAAATGTTACTACGAATCAGCAAGCGATTAATACGTAGAAACCAGTGCATGATGCGGTCATCAACCGAATATCATCCTGATACTCGGTAACATGATGATAATTAATCATACACAGACACGACAAATCAGTCAGTTCTCTTTATCATGCATGGATCGGTAAACGATATTTTTGTTTAACGTTCATCAACGCATGATTTCGAAAACACATTAGATCTTACAGCAAACCTTTAATTCATACGTTTCCATCTGTGGCATCTATGTCAAAATTCCATATGGCTTTTAGTTTTCTAAACGTCTAAGTTCTTAAGGGCTTTGGTTTTTGCAAGTCAAAATTTCTAAGGCTCCTGGCTTTCTCTACTAATTTTGTAGTTTGTACTAAAAAACAGAATATTGTACAGCCTTGGTAACAGTCAAGGGTAGACTCTGGTAAAAATTTAATATAGCTCTAAATATCAATAAAATAGTAAGTAATTCTCTGAAGACGTTATACGAAAAGACACACTTAAACCACTTCCTTTGTCCAAGAAATTTGTCATATCTTTGATTTATGTGTGTGATATCCTTAACTGTACTGTACAGGGAGGGAGTTTTACGTACACTCGTGTGGTCCCCATCTCCTGAGCATTCTCTACTATCATTCAACTTCTTTAAACTTATGGATGGTGTCTGCATTAACCACGTCCCCAGCCATGTTGTACCGTGTGTGTGTGTGTGTGTGTGTGTGTGTGTGTGTGTGTGTGTAACATATACAATTTTCAGTGTTTTCTCATTATTCAAGTTGTTTGTTATTCAACATTCTACAAAAACTGATTAATCCTACACTTAATGGTCTTGGAATTACCTCTAACACGTGAAGGTGCTTCAAGATTTTTATCAGCTGATGATCATACATTGACTTGGACAGCCTTAATGCCCCCCACCGGCAGCTGATGGGCCTAAAGCCTCGATAACCAACCAACTGATTAATTGAGTACATCGTCTGTACAAGAGACACTTAAGTTATACTGCAGTATAATACCTACTCCCACCCCATCCCTCCACACTCCCACCCCATCCCTCCACACTCCCACCCCATCCCTCCACACTGCCACCACAACCCTCCACACTGCCACCCCATCACTCCACACTCCCATCCCCTTCCTTGCTAGTGCCCTTCTGCTCCCTCACTGGCTCCCTTATCATCACAGGGTGGCACCCGAACTGGCCCCCTTGCCAGAGTTCTTACTGGTACTCTTTGGCAGCCTCACTACGATCCCGCATGACACGCTTATTGACCCCCCCTACCTGGCTCCCTCAATAGGCCCTCACTCGCTCCCTTGCTGGTACCCGATGTGGCAACCTCCCTAGATACCCACTCGCTCCTTCACTGGAACCCCCACTGGCCTCCTCTCTACCTCCCCCACTGACATCCTCACTCGTTCCCCTGATGGCACCTCTACTGGCTCCATTGGCACCTACTCACTGACTCCCTTACCAACACCCTCTTCTGACTCCCTGAATGACATCATTCATACCCCCAACCCAACCCTCCACCCTCCACAAGGCTCCCTTGATGACATCCCCATCGATTCCTCCCCAGACACCCTGCCTAACATTCCCACTGACACCCCTCCATGGCTCCCACAGTGACGTCCTTAATGGCTCCCTCACCGCTACCCTTAATGGCACTCTCCCTCGCACCCGCACTCCTGCTGGATTTTTCGTTGGCTCTCTTAATGGCACCTTCCCTGACTCCCTCAATGGCACCTTCCCTGACTCCCTCAATGGCACCTTCCCTGACTCCCTCAATGGCACCCTTCCTGACTCCCTCAATGGCACCCTGCCTGACTCCCTTAATGGCACCCTTCCTGACTCCCTTAATGGCACCCTTCCTGACTCCCTTAATGGCACCCTCCCTGACTCCCTTAATGGCACTTTCCCTGACTCCCTCAATGGCACCTTCCCTGACTCCCTCAATGGCACCTTCCCTGACTCCTTCAATGGCACCCTTCCTGACTCCCTCAATGGCACCCTTCCTGACTCCCTCAATGGCACCCTGCCTGACTCCCTTAATGGCACCCTGCCTGACTCCCTCAATGGCACCTTCCCTGACTCCCTCAATGGCACCCTCCCTGACTCCCTTAATGGCACCTTCCCTGACTCCCTCAATGGCACCTTCCCTGACTCCCTCAATGGCACCTCCCTGACTCCCTTAATGGCACCCTCCCTAACACCTACACTCACCCTTAAGCTATAGAAATAGATACTGTGGTAGTGTGCGCTATAGAAGTGTAATCTATGGTTATGTGGGGCTATAATGTAGTCCATGGTTGCGTGTGGCTATAGAAGTATTAGCTACGGTAATGGTTGCTGTGGTGGTGAGCGCTGTGAAAATGTTGGAAATCTATAGCGGTACACACTCAGCGTTATGGGCCGCTGACAGACGTTCTCTCGTGCTTTCTTTAAACGTATAATCAGCAACCTACCGTTATTTCTGTGCCGGAACTATGGTCGCATCCTTCACCACGGAAATATTGATCTCGTAAGTTCCCTTCCTCTATAGGGTCATAAATCACCCTTTTTTTCTGATTTCAATTTTCATAGTGAGGAAGTGGAGCTTATATGGTGAACGGGGAGAAGGTATGGCCCCGTTCTGTCGGGTGGGGAGAAGACAAGGCCCTATTCTGCAGGGAGGGGAGGAAGGCATGTCCTTACTACGTGGGGAGGGGAAAAGGTGTGGCCCTACTCTGTGAGTGGGCTGGGGTGAAGGTCACGTCCCTCGTCAGTGGGCAGGGGTGAAGGTCACGTCCCCCGTCAGTGGGCTGGGGTGAAGGTCACGTCCCTCGTCAGTGGGCTGGGGAGGAGGCCATGTCCCTTGTCAGGTGACTGGGGAGGACGGTGCACGTGAGCCGTCTGAAGCAAGCCACTAATGAACCATAATTACTGGTGACATCCCCTCGCCAAAATCACTTTGCATTTTAAGAAGACTTAGCAAGATATTCTTTTCTAGATTATACCTGGGCCTTAATGTGTGTGTGTGTGTGTGTGTGTGTGTGTGTGTGTGTGTGTGTGTGTGTGTGTGTGATTACTATTTAAGAGTTATCAGGAGAGAATTTTACAATCGTGTCGCCCTGTCTCTTATCACTGTATGTGGGTATCAGGTCTTTACTACTATGTATTTATGCACTCACACAGACGGCTAAGCCAGGTAACCATTTATCGACCAGCCCCGAGGGGAGGATGAACGCCTAGGTTGGACGCAGGTCGGCTGCTATGCCCAGGATTCGAACCCACGTGGGTTCGACCCTCATGTGTGCTGTTATTTCTTACACTGTACGGGACGGAAGTCTTACATTCGCAGAGCCTCATCTTCTGAAAATACTCTGCAATCATACAGTCATTTATACTCCTGTATGTTGTACACATTTGTCACATCCTCGTTCACTTTATTCCATTCACCCATCATTCTCATACCATAAAAGCTCTACACATCTTTTTTTCATAAGTTTCTTGATGACTTATATGTTCTTTGTTCTGACTGCGCCATCCTATGACGAACTCTTCACCGTCTCCATCATATATCTGGTTTAAAAAATGAAAGGATCTTATCAAGTCAACCCTTACTTTTCTCTCTCTTGATGGTGGACAAAATAAAGGCTTTTGGCCTTTCCCTAGTCTACGTTCTCTTCATTCTGGTACCATATATCTTCTAATTCCTCTGGACCGTCTCAATCAGTCCTTTGTGCTTCTCTTGGTGCGGTGACCAAACTTGAGAAGTTTTGGTCTAATGCAGGATATGAACTGCTTGTTAAGTACTTCCTTACCCATATCATGCATAAAAGCTACTCTCTATTATTTGCTAATAAACAACTCATCTCCTAAACCATCCTCGTAGCATGGGGCTCTCGCACAGAGAATCCTGAAGCATATTTCCAGCTGGATAATATTCATCTTGAGACCTTCTTTCAAATCTTCATTGCACAAGCTCGGGTTGAATTCCATCGACCATTCATTACACCAACTTTGGAGTCTATCAAAGTCCCTTATACGTTGATGCAATCCTCCTTGCTTATCACTTTCCCCATGCCCTCAGTATCATCTGCAAATATATTCATACCTTCTGGCAAGTCATTCACACTGATCAAGGAGAGTACTGGTCCCAGAGCAGAGCCTCGAAGTACTCCCCTGGCGAACTCCACCCTTTCCGATACACGTCCTTTGCTCCCTTCCTCTAAGGGTAATAGTGTGGCCATCGGTGGAGCCTCCTCCTTACTCCTACCCGGTGATCCAGATTCTTGAGCAGCCTCTCATGCATTACTGTATCAAGTGGTATCTGGCAGTCCGGATATCAACATTCCATCCAGTCTTCCCTTTTGTCTAAGACAGAGCTCACTCTCGCGTAGAAATCCAAGAGTTTCGCTGAACATGACCTCCTTTTCCTGAAAACGTGTTGACATTCAGGTAACTTCACCTCTGTAGAGAGTCATCCATTGGCTTCTGATCATGTTTTCCAGAACCTTACATTTTCCAGAACCTTACACATCACATTCGTCACAGACAATAGTCTGCAATTCAGCGCCTCTTCCCAGTCTCCTTTCTCATCAAAAAAGTAAGAAATTCGCCCTCTTCTTTTCCCTTTCTCCAGCGACATCTTACTGAGCAGTTTGTCAAGAGGGATGTCTACTGTGTATGCACATCACTTCAGCAAATAGGGTGAACTTTCAATAGAACCCTGAGCCTTGTATGGGTTAAGACCCTGTAGTATTGTGTGTGTGTGTGTGTGTGTGTGTGTGTGTGTGTGTGTGTGTGTGTGTGTGTGTGTGTGTGTGATCATCGTTTTGTACTGTACATGGAAGGAGTTAGACAGTCGTAGGACCATCTCTTGAACATTGCTATCATTCAACTCCTTAAAATTCGGTAAGGTGTGACCATGCACAGTTTTATAACTTAGTCCATTATACCCACACATTATTCCTTGGCTTCAAAAGAACTTCCTTTCATCTTTTATGAGAAGTTGGAGATAAGGTTCCCCGCACACCTTCAATTACCTAATGTAATTAACCTGTAAACATAATGACCTTCTTAACGATAATGGGCAGGAGTAATTGTAGGGGAAGCTATTAAGAGGTAAATTATTACATGATCTGTTTTACTGGCCTTGCTGTGAGAGGGGATGGCTGCTTCTCTCCGTATGAGTAATAATAATAATATTAATAATGATGATAATAATGATGATAATAATAATAATAATAATAATAATAATAATAATAATAATAATAATAACGTTGATGATAATAATAATGTAAGTTTCTCAAAGGCCAGGCCATCACACGCAAGGAACGTACCGTCGTGCTTAAAGGTCGTACCGTCGTGCTCAAGGGTCGTACTGTCGTGCTCAAGGGTCATACGGTCGTGCTCAAGGGTCGTACTGTCGTGCTCAAGGGCCGTACTGATGTGCTCAAGGGTCGTACTGTCGTGCTCAAGGGTTGTACGGTCGTGCTCAAGGGTCGTATGGTTAAACTCAAGGGTCGTAAGGTCGTGCTCAAGGGACGTACTGATGTGCTCAAGGGTCGTACTGTCGTGCTCAAGGGTTGTACGGTCGTGCTCAAGGGTCGTATGGTTAAACTCAAGGGTCGTAAGGTCGTGCTCAAGGGCCGTACTGATGTGCTCAAGGGTCGTACTGTCGTGCTCAAGGGTCGCACGGTCGAACTCAAGGGTCGTACGGTCGTGCTCAAGGGTCGTACGGTCGTACTCAATGGCCGTACGGTCGTGCTCAAAGGTCGTACCTTCAGGTTCATCAACAGTAAACCAGGGTCGTAGCGTTGTGTGCTCCAGACCCGTCCGTCCTCGAGGGCTTTAAGGTTGACGTCAGCCTCCAGTTAACATCGGGACCCGGCCTAATGAGCCGACAGTGTCGAGTGTCGTCATTAGAGTAATTAGTGTCGGGAACCACTTCCGAGCAGATCGTTCCTCCCGACCACTTTACTCGGCGTGACACAACTTTACGATCACCCAGCACGTCGCAGAGTGTCGCAAGGTACAGTCACCTGCACTCCTCCTGACGCAAAGGTCATGTTACTCCCTCGGGCTATACCCCGTCGTGTTACTACCTACCCATCGCGGTGCAGTATTTCTCGGTCATGGCCACAGCGTCGGTGCATGACAGACTAACCAAGACGGAGGAGATGTAGTCATGGTAGTCAAGATTCACTTCGTACCACATCCCATCCGCCTGGGCAGCCAGCCAGTGGCACAGCAGCGGTCCTGCCTGAGAGGCCCAAATCATCTCCTCACGTATGAGCCGCCAACAAACCTCACTTGGAGGTTGATATACCTTCATGGGTTTGGCAAACTCATGGTAATAACAAGTTTGTTATCGCGTCTTGTGAACAATGGGCTCCTCCTTCCCCCCCTGAGCACGTTACAGCTGGTGAATCACCGGCGACACGTACGATAAACCGGACCTTCTCAGGATGGGATGATACGAGGACATGTTCCGTTGTGGAAGACTTCCTGAAACCGGCTCCTCCTCGGGGAGCAGTGTGTAAAGAATGCCCGCGCCTTACTGGCAGAACCCCAGCGGCTCACGTCAGGGATCCAGGTTCAGGATATATATATATATATATATATATATATATATATATATATATATATATATATATATATATATATATATATATATATACATATATATATATATATATATATATATATATATATATATATATATATATATATATATATATATATAATGACGAGAGAAGCAGCCATGCTTCTCCGTAAATAATGCAGACACATCACGAAGCATGTCGCCAGTTCTCAATAGTGAGGCTAAATATATATATATATATATATATATATATATATATATAGAGAGAGAGAGAGAGAGAGAGAGAGAGAGAGAGAGAGAGAGAGAGGTTTAGAGCCTCAGGCCACAAAATTTGTTATGAAAAAAAGCAGGTCTTTTCTGATGACAATCTGTATCATTCTCACCTCCCTCCCCTTTGTGAGTTCGCAGTACAAACCAAAGATACAATCTACGTGATTTACTGAATAAAACAGGTTTATATTCCATGGAAAGTTCCTCCAGTTCCTCTTAAAGGGGTTATAAACGTAGACAACATTCCCCCCTCGCTACACAGCCGTGCTGAGGTGCTGAAATAGAAAGCTGGCTGCTTTCAGTGAGCTGAGGTCAATGAAAAAGTGGAGAGAATTCTTATCCCAAGGTGCCAATGTCTCCGAACCTAAAAGAATAAAATTGTCATGTGGTTCCGGGGGCCTCATATCTAGTTCGATTTTGCTGGTCCCTTAAGTCTGCATCACCATCTTTATTTCCTGAGGTCCTCCCCAAATATATATGTGCCAAGGTGTAATCCCACACCAGCTGCTGGAAGCCCCCGTGGAATCCCACACCAGCAGGTGGAAGCCCCATGCAATCATACACCAGCTGTTGGAAGCCCCCGTGGAATCCCACACCAGCTGGTGGAAGCCCCGTGTAGTCCCACACCAGCTGGTCGAAACCCCCGTGTAGTCCCACACCAGCTGGTGGAAGCTCCCGTGTAATCCCACACCAGCTGGTGGAAGCCCCCGTGTCGTCCCACATCAGCTGGTGGAAGCCCCCGTGTAGTCCCACATCAGCTGGTGGAAGCCCCCGCGGAGTCCCACACCAGCTGGTGGAGGACCCCCGTGTTCCTGACATATGACGTTACACTTGCCATTCCCATCAGGCCCCAGGAACTGGGATCATTTTCCACATCAGAACTGGCAGGAGCAAACGTGCTTGAAATGAGGAGGTTCATCTCACTGTGCCTGGAGTAACCACAACAACAACAACTACAACTTGGAGCTTGTTGACCATATTGGTTAGCCACTTCTATGCCACAAGTGGAGAAGTATTCAGAATAGGTCGGTGTAACATGGCCAAGTGCTGCCTGCACCGATGCACAATGTATGAGGTTCACTGAGGATGGAATGAACACCAAGTAAGAAAAAACAAAAGAAGACTTGGTGACCGTAGACAACCCTCCACCCCAAGAGTGATGAGCTCTTTAAGCCTGTAAGGGAGGAGTCGGTCATCCTTAAAAGAGCATCTGTTCGGTCCCGCATGAAGATGCCTGGTCCAGGATGGCTGAGGCAGTGCTTTCTGCAGTAGGTTCATCCCAGCTGTATTGCCTGCGGGTCGGAGGGAAGTGGAGCCTGGGCGAATTATCAGCTGTGCTGCCCTAAACCCTGGCTCCAGAGATGACATCAAGACCGTATTCACTTGCACAGCTCAGCAAGGATTCCAGCAGAATTTAGGACACCAGTTCGCAAGAGGCTGCAGTGAATATATATATATATATATATATATATATATATATATATATATATATATATATATATATATATATATATATATCATATCAAAATGATGACTAAAAGGCTAACTCAATCTCTCCGTCAATACTTCTCACAGGGAACAATACATTTCCAGTAGATGGATGTCAGAGAGCTATCGACAGTGCAAGACATGACAGGTAAATCCTTTAAGCACGAGGGCGCGATCCTTGAAAACGATAGCCTGGTCTTTGACCTCAGTCTTAAGGGTTAGGTAAAAGCCAAGGGTGATAAAATACGATGAGCTGCTTAATGGGTAACTACGCATGTAAGTGAATACGTAATATGGTATGATTCGTCTTGTTTATAATGTGAAATATGCATGAAAGAAAAATCAATCGCATAACTTTTCATGTCATGGGATATGCAGAGGGTTGAGCTGGTTAACATGTCTGATAAAGACATATGTCGACGCTCAACAAGAGTTACACAGTGTGTTCAACTACATAACATGGCAAGGACAAGACCACAGTGGTCCGCGCTCGCACCCCTCAGCACTGCGCTCTGAGGAGAGACTGTAGAAAAATCTCTTAAGACCGATGCTTCCATTGGAGAGAGAGAAAAAAATTTCACTTCCTACCTGGAAAGTTCAGTACACACAATATACATCAAAGGACCTGTGATGGCCCGCCGTCAGAGGACAATTATATTAGAACAATTTGCATTTCAAATGAACGTTTGAAAGTCTTCAGAGGTGACACATTAATCGCTCACAGCAAGTCACAAAGTTTGTGAAAACCAAATGATGATAACTAATTTCTGTTATTAGACTGGAAGTGTAAAATCAAATGAAATCAAAATCCAGTTGAGCTAACTGGGTTCCAGGAGCTAATCTGCCTCGTACCGGATACAGCTCTCTCTCTCTCTCTCTCTCTCTCTCTCTCTCTCTCTCTCTCTCTCTCTCTCTCTCTCTCTCTCTCTCTCTCCGATGACCTAAGGTGACCTCGCTGACCGAGCTGATGACTACAGATTCAACAAAGACGGCAGTAATCCCAGCTGAATCTCTGCGATTTAGGATGATTCCACTGGCAACTTTGCCCCATTGGATTTAGTGTTTGGCCACAAAAGAGTGAGGCTACTGCCCGAGAAGAATGGAGGACTGCGTGAGTGGTCACATCTGAGTGCTTTGGTCGCCCGGCCACACAGGATGGAGCGAGGAGCGGGGGAAGTGGTCACACTTGTCCCTCATGGTGTACCTGCCACACAATTAAGGTAGTGTTGTCAAACAGGATGGAGGAATATGGGAATTGATATAACCAAAGAGGAGGATCTGGGTAGTATTAACGCAAGATGAGGTAAGACAGGGCATCACAACACAAATGAAGGACTACTGTGGTTCGAGAAGACATCACGACTTGGGTTCTGGTTACACTGGAAATTAAGTGATGGGGACTGGTCACTAGATCATGTGCAGTGGTCAAGGATCGCTGGGTTGTGGGGAGTTATAACACGGAATGGAGTGTTGTAAAGAGTAGTCAAAAGGTAGAATACTTCCAAAGTATCCATTATATACCATATCAACTGCCTACACTAGACAACTTTTAAGACACTTCTCTGGTGGATGGTATGATTCAAATGTACCTTGTAAAGTCTGGAGGGAACGGTCTCAGAACCCACTGATTCTATAACAATCAGGTGTACAACGCTGCAGGGTGTGAGAGTATCTCTGATGGCAACCTTTACGTCTTATTTACACAATATCTAGAAGAAACGAAGGTTCCCAAGGGTGTCTATGACCCTACCTGCGTCAGGCTACAACAACAACAACAAGGTGTCTCGACTTGCCGAGCCATGTATATATAATAAGGCTCTTCTGACGTGATGTGATTACGGCAGATGGCTCGGCTTGTGTTGATTTCTGTTTGTCTAAATCTAAACAGATTTGTTTAAGTCATCTCTGGATGACTGTGTTTTAACCTCATGAAAGTAAATCTAAATCATGATCATCTTTAAAGGCCAAAACGCGGCTAGTTCACCATGTACTCTGGGCCCAGCATGTGAGGGAACACAGGTAATTCTGTAATAACTAGATCGTGCTATTGACGAAAGCATATTACAACCATGTCCAAGGGAACTGTTGATAAGTAATCGTTTACAATCAGACTGTCATCTTGGAAACTAACAAATCCTAAGAAGACAATGACAACGGCAAACGTTCATTCATAGAGGACGAATGCTTCGTACTTGATTCTGCCATCTATCGTAAGACAGGTCCCGTAAGTGTGTCACAACAGCAGCCCTGCCGGCAGCCCCAGCGGCTCGTTCTAGAGACGTATGTGTGTACACAACGTGTGACAGACGATCTCTTCAACGGTACTGAGGGGCGTCATACCAAACTCTCAGCCTCACCTCAGGTTGCAACCCCGAGCAAATGCATAGCGGGAGGGTGGCAATGTTTGATGTCTGAGGGATTAATTTCCCTAGAGGCAGGGCAGTGTAGCTATACCGTCTCACACTGTCAACTTCCGGGATCCCATAACATACTCCAGTACTTAAGAGTCAGTCTTCCCAAACACGTAAGGTGAATATCTCCATCTTATTGTGTGTGGGTTGGGGTGCAAGTGTCTGAGCATCAGCATACCAGTAAAAACACTGACTCCTGGTAAACCAATATTTTTTCTCATATCTACATTCTTTGGTGGTTCTGCGACAGTGAAGTATGATTCACAGGTTTATGTTGCATTTTCCCAACCATTCCATTCCTTTCCTACTAGTGCTGGAGGAGGGATGTATATGAGCAACACAATCGATTGTAGAGAGATCATAACGCAAGGTTCACCACTGTGACGAGTCTGACATTAGCATCACAATGAAGAACTCGAGCCAGCTGCACACCTGACCGTCCTGACGCTATCCCTTACACCGACGACTGCGTCTACTGAAGTTACAATGGCTCCCTACAATGGTACTTCAAAGTCAAGGTAAAGGAACCATCTTACATAATCAGATGTGACTCATGATTCAGCTGGCTATTCAGCTGGCTCTGTTCCTTGACACCCTACACAGGAGGGTTTAGTTTGTTTGTTTTTTATCAGAAATGATAAGTCCCAGCATTTCACAGGTACCTGATACATGGAATGGTCACACAGGAAGGAGAGAGGAAGGGGGGGTGTTGTGGGATCTGGTCACATGGGATCGAGTGTTGTAGCGTTAGGTCACATAAGACGAAAGGTCGCAGGCATTGATCACAAAGGATGGAGAGCTACAGAGCTGGTCATATAAAATGGAGGGTTGTAGGAACCAGTCACATAAGACGGAGGGTTGTAAAGACTGGTGACATGGGATGGAAGGTTGTAAGGACTGGTCACACAGGAAGGAGGGTTGTAAAGACTGGTGACATAGGATGGAAGGTTGTAAGGACTGGTGACATAGGATGGAAGGTTGTAAGGACTGGTGACATAGTACATGTGATTGTTTACCAAATGGCGTCCTAGCTTCGTCTCTTCGATGTACATCAACTGACTGTTATATTTCTCTCTTGCGTCTCCCCTGATGATGTGATTATTACACGAAAGTGCACTTGGGAACTTTTCATGTTTCATTTTCCCCGTGGATTCATAGGAATATATATATATATATATTCTTTTTTTTTTTTTTTTGCTTTGTCGCTGTCTCCCGCATTTGCGAGGTAGCGCAAGGAAACAGACGAAAGAAATGGCCCAACCCACCCCCATACACATGTATATACATACGTCCACACACGCAAATATACATACCTACACAGCTTTCCATGGTTTACCCCAGACGCTTCACAATCCACTGACAGCACGTCAACCCCGGTATACCACATCGCTCCAATTCACTCTACATATATATATATATATATATATATATATATATATATATATATATATATATATATACAAAGATCTTAGATCCCTGCAAACTCGTAGAAAATGCTTACATCACAAATTTCTCATGGGTGATTGTAGTGGCTTGTAAAGACGTATCTGTACGTAATGTTTCGTCACAAACGATTGAGATATAAGGAAGAGCAGCCTAAAATATACATTTTTAAGTGGTCTGGCCGGCGACCCCATAATATCCTATATATCACAACTTGTAGCACATCTTTCGTTAATTCATCCACCACATCTTTTCTTTATCTTGTGGCGAATATCTTTTTCTTAAATTCTGTAAACATATCTAATTACTTTTTCTACTTGAAGTTTTATCTTTTTCTAAAATCTTGTAGCATATCTTTTTTTCATCTGCTGTTTCTATAGTTACGTTTGGGTAGTCTAGTAAGCTGTACATTTATCTCAACACAGAGAAAATAATATGTTTTTGTATTTGACTCGGTGACGTGAAATTCCTTTGTTCACACATGTGCGGAATAAGAGCGAGAAAAGAATAACATTATTATTAATCTAATCACTCGTCTTGTGGGCCATAACAACCTGATGAGGCAATCATGCATGCACGACGGGAGGTCATACAGGATGGGGAACCTATTAAGAATTTCACCTGAGACGGAAGGTCCGTGGGAACTGGTCGTGGTGGAGGAGGGAACACGGCTGTGAGGGCTGAGCCTCAGGTGAAACGAAGATGTGCGTTCACTGGGTCACTCCAGACCAATGTCCCTCAGCCGGACCTGCCCGGGAGAACCCCACGTCCGGATCTCTGTTCACCGCGATCCCTTGATAACCCTCCAAGGTGTTGAGAGACAAGAGGCACGGGAAGTTATCTTGGCCATCAAGTGAAAACTTCGTCGGTAAAAGAAAAAAAAGACTGCAATTTGGAATTCAAAAGCAGGTGATTGGTGCACTCAACCCCCCACCACCCCACGACTTAAAAACAAAAACAGAGAACGTAATCTCGGGCGGACAGCTCGTAAACTCTTGAAAATACGCTCGCGACGCCCCTGGGGATCGCCGCCCCACCGTTTGAGGAATAAATATTGCCCCAGACAGAAGGTTGTTATGACGGATCGCACTGCACGGACTGGGGGACTGGTCTAACGTGATGAGGACACTCGCTGCGATCCCCAGAGACGGGGAGGGACGTCGATACTAACCACACAACGGGTGGACAGTAATTAAATATACCACCGAGTAACTTAATGTCTTCAGTCTCAGAGTCAACCTAGCCTGATAAAACTTCACAAAATAGAGACAGAGGCCATCCGCCTTCATGGACAGTTTGACCAGGTTCCATCTTGATAAAGGAGAGTGAAAGGATCCTGCATGTTCCATGCCGGCTCAGCTATTCGTGTGGTTCAAGTATGAAATATTATGAGGAGATGCCCGTGTGTTCAGCTTCCCTCCCGCCAATAGCTGGCCATTACGGCTTCTCTCCACATCCTCCTCTCTACTTAACCCCTTCACCAAATGCTTCTTACCACTTCCCTTTTACCCAGGTCTATAACAACCCTCTTACTCCACTCGACACTCACTTCTTCACCATTTGCCTCTCACGTCTTCAACATCAAGTGCCCCTTGCCACCCCTTACTTCATCCCCCCTCACTCCCTGTTTCCTAGTTAAAGCTAAGCTCGACCTTTTCCATGATATTCGTACACCATTTACCCTTTCTTCCTTGCCTCCTCAACCTCTCCACCATCATATTCCTGATCTCCTAGCCTTTGCCACCTGTGCCTTTATTCTCCCTTAACTCCTTGCAATTTACATCTCTCCCTTCATCACCAACCGATCACACATTTCCCATACTATCATTATCTTATCTCTTACCAACAGCCAGCACATCCTCTATATATGTTCACGTCTCTTCCGCAAGAATAATCATCCTTGCTAAGAATAAACATCTGAGAACAAAATACTTGTTCCGGAAAGAACTTTACACGAAGTGTCCAAAGAAATACGAGGTGAAGTAATCTAAGTTTAATACAACCAGGATTAAGGTCACGAAATCCCAGACACTTTGACCCAACCGCGTCATATACATGACTCGTATCCAATTAGGATTTCCCACCAGCCAGCGCTCTAGCCTCTCACACCTGACCCCTTGCCACTCCTCTTTCACACCTGGCTCCCTGTCACTCTTGTCTCACATCCAGCCCTCCCTCCACTCCCTTCTCACACCTGCCCCCCCTCCTCCCTGTACCTTCATCCTCTCCTTGAATCAATACCACTTGCACCATTCATGCCAGAGTTGGTGAGAAGGAAGTCCAACTATGAGACCAAGATTCGCATCTCCTACCGCACATCCAACTCTCAGCTTCATAACTGACCCTGACGGCTTGGTAGACCAGCAGCCATACATACCTCCTGGCCCTCAGTGTGCCGTGTTATGTGAGCACCTGACGTATGCTACCCACTGTTTACTCACCACCTTAGAGAAAAGCTTCACATGCTGTTGTGCGAGTCTTAATGCGACGCCCACCCCAGCCTGGGTCAGTCAGTCGACCTGCCCGTGTGAACCTCACCAACACCCCAGCTTGGGTCAACCTGCCGTGTGAACCTCACCAACACGCCAGCTTGGGTCAACCTGCCGTGTGAACCTCACCAACACCCCAGCTTGGGTCAACCTACCATGTGAACCTCACCAACAGACTCACCCCAGCCAGCCTGGGGCAGGCTGCCACTAGCCTCACCAAATCCTGCACATCTCGCCACGACCACTATGATGACAACATGTAAACACAGTCGCTATAAACAGAATGTCGATGCAAGGGAGTCGAGCGGACGTGCCTGGTGTCCCCACAGTTACTGGTTCTGGCATAAATTTGTCTCCTCCAATAATCATGCAATTCCCACTTACCCTCCCAGTACAGGCACTCCAGTTCTGTAAATGACATAGAGCCTTGTCCATAGTTAAAATGAAGGGGCGTTTCTCCTGTATCTGCATGCAGGTCCAGATTGCAACAGGCTCGGTGGACGGAAGAACTGAGACGTCGCCTGATGATTTCGTCTTATCTTTCACTGAGAGAGAGGGAACGTCGCCATTTTACTCCAGCCTAAATTACCCTAACCGAAAACCCAAAACTTAAAACCTAACGCTAACCCTTGCGTAAGATATACACACCTAAAATCTAACTTACATCCAAAACTTAACCTGAGCCCAAGTCCCAAATCTCAAATGAACTCGGCTCTGCTGGTTCCCTTCATGACATTTTTCTCTTAACAGTGACAGTTTACGTTGTCTTTATTGTACTATCATCAATATCAAATCCCCACAATCATTCCTTTTTTCCCAATCAGAATGTATCATCAGCATACATCACACACACACACACACACACACACACACACACACACACACACACACACACACACACAACATAATGTACGGATCTTCCTTGTGGCTTCTAGGTTGGTCGTTCATCTCTGTCCCCCACTGGTCCGCTGTGTGGAGCAGACTCAGTGTTCATGAGATGCTGCTGGTCACCGTGTTACACTGTAGGTAACTGCACGTGGACACCAGACGTCCTCGAAAAAGCAGAGATGTTCTTCCCTTGCCTGATGTTACAGGGTTCATCTCTCTCTCTCTCTCTCTCTCTCTCTCTCTCTCTCTCTCTCTCTCTCTCTCTCTCTCTCTCTCTCTCTCTCTACCAGGTGCATTTCTAGCACGCGCCACTGTCCGGCCCGGCCTGCAAACACCTCTTTAGCTCAGAGCTGCGGAATGTGTCGAGTCAGTGGCCAGCCCTCGACGAGTGACAGGCAACTGGATTAATAATACATGAACTTCACCTACTAGATACACATCTTCCCACGCTACGTACACTAGCCCCTCCCTCTGTCAACGATGCCACGTACACTAGCCTCTGTCAACGACGCCACGTACACTAGCCTCTGTCAACGACGCCACGTACACTAGCCTCTGTCAACGACGCCACGTACGCTAGCCTCTGTCAACGACGCCACGTACACTAGCCTCTGTCAACGACGCCACGTACGCTAGCCTCTGTCAACGACGCCACGTACACTAGCCTCTGTCAACGACGCCACGTACACTAGCCTCTGTCAACGACGCCACGTACACTAGCCTCTGTCAACGACGCCACGTACGCTAGCCTCTGTCAACGACGCCACGTACACTAGCCTCTGTCAACGACGCCACGTACACTAGCCTCTGTCAACGACGCCACGTACACTAGCCTCTGTCAACGACGCCACGTATACTAGCCTCTGTCAACGACGCCACGTACACTAGCCTCTGTCATCGACGCCACGTACACTAGCCTCTGTCAACGACGCCACCGTACACTAGCCCCTATCAACGGCGCCACGTACACAAGCGACGCCACGACCGCTCTCACTTCCCGAACTAAGATGATTACATCTCTTCATCCCTTGCATAAAAAGATCATCAAGAAGATTTTCCTGCCAGTACCGTCCATAATGTAGACGGGTCTGCGTGTCTCGCCCCCAACACATCTCCCCAGTGGTGCCATGTAATCTCTTCCACCATTTCCCACACCGCTAAAAGTAGCGCAAATCTCATTTCCCTTTTCCAGGTAGATGGAGAGGGGAACGAGAGGGAGCGAATGTTTCTCACTCTATGTGTGTGTGTGTGTGTGTGTGTGTGTGTGTGTGTGTGTGTGTGTAATCACTATTTGCACTGTACAGGGAGGGAGTTTTACACTAATGGGGACCCATGTCAAGCTTTTTCTACTCTCATACACCTTTTGAGCTTCAATATGCTGTCGACATTTACAATTTCCCCATTCAGTTTCGTGCATTCATCCATTGGTGCTATACCACAGAGGTATTTTGAAATATCTTTCCTGAACAAGTTTCTTACTTCATTTTATATTTTTTTCTGGTTGTTCTATCTCTGTGTTTTTCGAGGAACTGTTAACTGCTAACTTTATCAAACACAAAGCTTGTAATCAGGTCACCCCTTACTCTTCATTCATCCACCGTGAATAAATTAAAGCCTTTGAGCCTTTCCCTATTAGTCAGCTCTCTTCATTCTGGTGCCATCTTTGACTCCCTCCTTTAGACCTTCTTCATTAGTTCTTAACGCGTCTTTAAATGCGTTGACCGAACATGAGAAGCATATGGTAAATGTGGCGTGATGCTGGATATCAAGAGTTTCCCCGAGTATTTCCTTCCCCATATACCTGGAAGCTGTTCTAATATTCCCCAGCAGACATTCTGCATTCTTTACTGTTCTCCAACCCCTGGGATTCTGACCACAGGTTAAGGACGATTTCGAATCCCTAGTCTCTCTCTCTCTCTCTCTCTCTCTCTCTCTCTCTCTCTCTCTCTCTCTCTCTCTCTCTATACTCGGGATGAATTTCAACAGCCGTGTATCAGGCACACTCAGGAGCCTGTCCAAGTCCCCTTGCAGGCCGACGCAATCATCTTCGCGTTTCGCCTCACCTCATAACCTGGGCATCCTCCACAAACATATTCAGGTTGGAGTTTAATCCTACAGACAAGTCTTTTATATAGATGAAGAGAAGCGATGGTGCTTGAACAGACCCTTGCGGCACACCACGGAGGTGCTGGTCGTGTGTGTGTATGATTACCTATCTGTACTGTACACCCGTGGCGTCCCAGCTCTTGAATATACTCTTCCCCGCCGGGGTTAACCTCCTCGAGGTTCCACCGCTATTGAAAAAGTCACCTTTGGTGAGGCTGCATTACTGGATGTAGCATCTCATCAAAGAACTTCTCACCTCACAAGAGCTCACATTTCCCTGCTACTGGAAGTAATTCAGCCTTGAGCTGCAGGAGCCACTGGAAAGAGATCTTCTGGTAATATATATATATATATATATATATATATATATATATATATATATATATATATATATATATATATATATATATATATAAGGAAATACTGTCTGTGAAAGTGTGTATCATCTCTACGCGGTGCCATATGATGCTAAACTCCCAAATCTTGTACAGTACTTTTCCACATACTAGAAAAACGCCAAAAAAAAAGGATAAATTTTGTCCAGGAATCAAATATCCCGTATGTATTTATTTCTTCAGACAAAACTTGACAAAGCAACGTTTCTCAGCCTGGCCACACCAGTCTCAGCCCACAGCAGTGTAACCCACAACATGACGGTCTAAACGCCATTGTACTTAATAAAAAAGAAAGAAAAAAAGTCTTGGTTAGTTACAAAATGTGGCCAGAAACAAATATTTTCTAACCCCACAAATTGAATATAGTGCTGTTGTCTTCCGCGCTCTGAGAGGACACTGTGAACACGACCTGTTTATAAATCAGTTCAGTGTTACGATGGCATACAGACGACTCCACACGTCGTACGACTGCTCTGCAGTCCACCACCACCACCAACACCATGACCCCACGTCGCAATATACCTGGAGAGTTTCTGGCATGTTGCATATGAGGCCAGGCTAACGGTGTCGTGCAGGGAGAAGCCAGTGTCATGTGCTCTCCACTGATGCTGCCTCCATTAGCAATGCTCACCCTTGCTGTCCTAGACTGTATGTGAAAACAGTGACACTCTCCTCATGAACGTAAATATACCATGTTCCTCGAGGTCGCCAGAGCATAAAGTGAAGATATCTCCGTAGGATATGAGGTGACCAGTTAGGGAAGCACTGGGTAAATCAAACGCTCTCCTCACAATGTACCTCACTCACAATCTCATGATTCCTCACCACACTCAGGTGTTAGTCTCTGCCACATGGTTCCCTCACGTGTATGCCTAGGAGAAACAAACGCTCTCCTCACAATCTCATGATTCCCCCACCGCACCCAGGTGCTGTGTCTGCCAGATGGTTCCCTTACATACACAACCTGATAACTCCTACCACTCCCATGGTGGCTACTTCGTTCTAAAAGTGTTCTTCCTCTAGCTGGATGGAGGCAGAAACCTCTAGTTACCTCAAAGTGGAGGAAGAATCTCGATAGGATAGGGTTAAGGAAAATGGAGAGGGCGATAATCCGATGAGCTTTATCTAATAAAAATACGCTCAAAACTGTTAATAGTACTACAGAAGTGGGAAGTGGCGCTGCCTGCGAGGTATGATTGTTAGGTTTAGAGCATTTCTGGCACCAACACTGATCTTTAACCACTGTAAGGAGGAGAGAGAGACACATAGGAGTAGATATTGTCCCTAACCTGTCGCCAGAGTCCATCTTACGATGACAGTTAAAGAAAACCAACGTTCTGCGAGTAAATAAGAAAACTGTATTTACGTTTATGGATAAAGAAATATTCATCAAGCTGTTCAGATCCTTCATAAAAGACGAAAACTAGAATATGGCTCTCACCGTGAATGAAGAAGTACAGAGAGCTAACAGAAAAAGTCTAGAGGAGAGCAACAAATACAATAAAGCTGCTTTATAGGGAAAGGTTAGAGGCTTTAACGTCATTATGGAAGAGAGAGGAGTGAGGGGTGATCTGATCACAATCTTTAAGTTCTGAAAACAAAATGATGATGCATGACAATGAACAATTCTTTGAAAGATATTGGGATATGAAAAATGGTAAAGCAGTGCTTTTACAGCAGAGCCTGTGCTCGTTTTAGTACACAGTGTCTGTTACTGTCCCATGCTTATGTAAACCTGGCTCTCAGAGTCCTCATGAATTAGAGGTGTGTGTGTGTGTGTGTGTGTGTGCGTGTGTCTGGTGGAGTGACCCATGGTGACGTCCGACCCTGACAACATACCTCGCCTGCCCCTCAAACTCCACGTGTTGCAATGAGGCAGCGAGACTCTGACCTTAAAACGAGTCTTCAGGATTTGGGACGAATCCTTCTCATACGCGGTCATTGATATCCCGGTGAATACGGCCACTGTAAATCTATGACCAAGACGGGGGAAGTCATCCCTGAACCCCAATACTACAGTCTCAAGTTCGACCATATGTGAGTCTCACATCCACCTCGTACAGTAAGAGACAAACACAGCCAATTTTCCGAAATCCTGCAAAGCGCTAAGAAACACAGGAAATGTACGGAAATCCTGACAACGAATGTTCTACACAGGTCTTCTGTAACGCTGGTAGAAGCCAAGAAATACGGCGACACGGGATTCGCAGGGGGAAGCAGACGAAGCAACCCGAGATAATGGGAGATGTATGTCTGAAGGAGGATTGAGCGAGGTAGCCACCTCCGTCGCCCAGGACCACCAATCAGAAGGTGTTCGGTTAATTGTCATACGATTTCATTTTTGTTTTTAAGAAGCGTGAGGCAACAAAAACTGTTGAGGGTGTCGGCAAGTCTTGGAGCGACAAATTAAATCTTTTGGCCAGGAAAGTATCAACATTTGGCCGGCAGCAGCAGTTAGTGGTGGTCAAGCATACAAGTTAAGAGGGAGGGATGGTTGTGAGGCAGCCTTCACCACACGTCACCAGCAGACCCATGAAGACAGTCTGAGAGGGAGACCACATACCATACAGCAGCAGGGCAACAACTGCTCCTCACATTTCACGATCCCGCATCAGATTACTCCTGCAACTACCCTACGCCAAGCACATCTCATCTGTAGGAAACATCACTGGGATTCCAAGCTCTTACGTATGTGTTTACTCGGTACCTTGTAGCAAATCGCCTCTCTCGTCGAGTGTCGAGATGAGCCCACAAGGCAGAATTCACCGAGGCTGCACAACACAAAACTCTTACAGACTAAAGCACTCGCTGGGCGAACACTCTTACTCGCTATACCTCTGGATCTCTTCAGAGCATCCGATATTCATAACATTCCTGTCCATAGGCTTGGAATCCCCGACATTCTCAGGATATCACTGACGAGGTTCGTCAGGTACCGCAGATGTCAGAAACCACCAGTCTGTCCAAGTAATGTTCCACCTTACGTCAACGTTATTACTGATGGCGTACCTCCAAGAGCCATCTTAGGTTCTATGTATGCTACTAGCGGTGTGAACTGCTATCAGTGTTTACCCCGAGTCCCTAAACTCCACATCTCAGATTGTGCTCCTGGTCTTGAACACCTCTGTCCTTATGTCAGTACACAACACACACGTCTCGCCTTTATAAGCACCCTGTAAAGTTCAGACAGACATCTTGCATGAAGTCAGATGCCTTGTCTAAAACTGGCTTATTCCGGAAAGGCGAATGATGTTTAAACAACGACGAGTCATCAGAAAGTAAGTGATCACTAATTACTACAAAGACAATATCCACCGTGAACAACATAACACTTTAATGTACCGGTTAGTTTGAGTTTTGGCAGCGAATCCTAAGCCAGTGCCGACGCGAACGTCGATAAAAACGCCAATGAGGACCTTGACACAGAAGCACAAGGTACTGGAGTATCGTTTACCATTATTAATGAACTAATAAAACTCAAAAAGTATATTGATACTCTGTCGACAAGAGCACATGGAGTCAAGCGGCGTAAAATGGAATGCAAGCAAGCGTAATAACTTCAAATGACTATAATACTGTCAAGAATATATAATGAAAGGCAGACATAAAATAATGAGCTTAACCCCTCAAGCACGACGGCACGACCCTCGAACACGACGGTACGATCCTTGAGCACAACGACACGACCCTTGGGTATGCTGATCCGGCCATTTTGGCTAAAGTTGAAGGCCAAACCATCGTACCCAAGAGTCGAAGCGTCGTGCTTCGAAGTCATACCGTCGCGCTCAAAGGCCGTACTGTCACGCTTAAACCTTCAACGAGGCAAGGTCCCACGGAGGGTAGGACATGAAGGCCAGTCTCCGGTACCAAGGGCTTAGCTTGTTATTGGCCCACGTTAAGCCGGACGGGGAGGGGAGACAGCCACAGGAAGAACCCCACTTCCAGACGCCAATTCCCTTCTGTTGACTGACTGGCGTCTTTCCCTGACACACGACTCGGTTCGGGACACCATCCTGCCAGCCTGCAACTCGCCAGCCATAACAACCAACTAACCAGCCAGCCTACAACTCTCGAACCACAACAAGCTACCAGCCAACCAGCCTCTAAGCCACACCACCAACATACCTCTTGAATCCGTCCCGTAACAACACCATTACTGGTACCCACACTAGACATCTATCCACACCAACACTCCTCTGCTCACGTCAATACTCCTACAACAACAGCACTCAAAATACCAAAGAATATCTCCCTTATCACACAAACTTAGGATAAAATATTTACTGGAAAAAATATATAAAAAAGTAACTGTTCATTTCCAGAAAGTTTTCGTACGACCTCTATATGCCGGGGTTGGGTACTGGAACCCTTCACACTGGAAGGGAAATCATTGGAACTGCTAAAGTAAATACGCAGCCGGGATGAACTTAATTCCCTCTACGGCTCGCACAGGGAAACCTTCCAACATTTCCAGTCTGTCCACAGCTGGAATGGACTCATCCAAACGGTCCTTATCTGGAATGCATTCAACCAGACGGTTCTCATCTGGAATGAACTTAACGAGATAGTCGTCATCCAGACTAAATTCATCCAGACAGTCCACAGCTGGAATGAACTCATCGAAACAAATTCTCAACAAGAATGAGCTAAAATCCAGACATTCCTCAACCGGAATGAACCCAACCAGACAGTCCTCAGCTGAAATGAACTCATCCAAACAGTCCACAGCAGGAGCCAACTCTTCCAGGCACTCCATGGCTGGAATGAACTCATCAGGATACTTCACAGCTGGAATGAACTCATCCAGACATTAGAAATGAACTCGCCTGCACAATCCACGGCAGGAATGAACTCATCCTAAATCCGTCTCCCACCTGCAAGGGAGGAGAACCTCGCAACATTTCCGGACACCCAACTCCAGTCTGACAGGTTCTCTCATCCTGCAACTCGCCTCTCACCTCGTCTCGCAGTATCCTCATCCTTTCATTAATCCTTCATGCATAATCCTTTTACTGATGCAGCCATCCACTGTCTTCCCGTGTCCTCAACACCTCGCCAAACTTTCCGTTTATTCAAGACTCCTTTTTATATGCAAATGTTGCCAATACTTCATCATTCCTCGCCCCGTCAACTCTCAACACCCTCGGCACAGGAATTCCATTTTCACCCTCTGTAACACCCCTGGCTTCCCTGCCTCTCTCTCTCTCTCTCTCTCTCTCTCTCTCTCTCTCTCTCTCTCTCTCTCTCTCTCTCTCTCTCTCTCTCTCTCTCTCAGTTAGCTCCACTATTTCTCTCGTCACGCAGAAACTTGCACTCGCGCTATTCAGCACACTCCTCCCTTTGGCGGCCCTCGCACACACATGCCAACATCCCTCCCGGCAATACTATACCGCCAACATCCCTTATCTCACTACCACTGCCAACATCCCTCCCTCACAAGTACTACCAACATCCCTCCCTCACTAGTACTACCAACATCCCTCACCCACTACTACTGTCAACATCCTTTCCCCCACTGCTACTGCCAACATCGCTTCCAACTACCACTGAAAACATCATTCCCCTCACTGCTATTGCCAACATCTTTCCCCCATATACCCTATATTTACTGCTAACATCCCCCCGCCCCCCCCCCAAAAAAAAAATTCAACAGTCCATCAACTAACACTTCACATTCTGGTTCCTCCCTCTCACACAAAACATTATTTTTCCCCAACGTTTTATTCCCGTTCATGTCAAGGTTTGGTTAGGCACCCCCACACCGGAGACAGCCTCATCCCAGCCTGCCAGCCCTGTCACCCACAATCACACACTACCGTTCCACAGCAGGTAAGGGAGGTGACACCTACGAATATTGGGGAAGCAGATTACCTGCACAAAGGAGCCTTTTCTGGTTGCTAGACGTGCCAGGACTCCGTCTCGTGGCACGGGCCATGGTTAGTTAGACGGAGATCTGGGACGTTAAACTAGAATGTCCCATTCCTTGAATTCATTAAAAGAATAAATCTCCCCACACGCCGAGCAAATAGCTCCCCATATTCTTGGTACTTACCTCCGCCGTACACCATGGTATCCCCTCCGTAACAAGGCCATGACTGAGTGACACATCATTTAATACAGAGCCACGACTTGCCTTCACTTGGACTGAAGACTACCGAAGCGATGCTGAAGAACCTGTGATTCCGGCTGCCTAATCATCGCTAGTGTGAGCACTTGAGAATACCTTCCTCGGCTGGAGCAAACCTTACTGGATATCTCATAAACCAGAGCGCCTCTGGTAAACCGAGGAACCTCTTATAAACCTTTTATAAACAAGAAAACTCATGATAAACCTGAGAACCTCTCTTGAACAAGAGAACTTCTTTTAAGTCAGAGAACCTATCATAAACCTGAGAACCTCTTGTAAACTAGAAAACCTCTTATAGACCAGAGAACCAACTGCAAACCTGAAAACCTCTTTATAAACCAGGGAACCCCTTGTACACTCTTCACTGCCATGAAACCTCATGTGAATTAAGGACTCCTGCAACGCTATTACCTCTGTCCTGCCTCAGCCACATCCATTAGTGATGCACATCAAACCTTGAGTCAAGTGCCTCAGTGCAAGCGTCCTCCTCAGCCCAGCTGCTGATCGCAGAATACATCCTGATCATATTGATGCAACCAGGATTGTGTTAATGTCCAGTGTGTGTGTGTGTGTGTGTGTGTGTGTGTGTGTGTGTGTGTGTGTGTGTGCGCGCGTCAGTCATCGACCAGAGTCAGCAGATAATCCCATACATGTTGTTTTCCTCCCATAATGTACACTAACTCTTACATCTCACCCTTCCAGTGCTTCCATTTTCACACCCACTCACGCCGCCCTCACAAAAGATTTTCTCAGCTCGCACCACATTCTCTCTCTCTCTCTCTCTCTCTCTCTCTCTCTCTCTCTCTCTCTCTCTCTCTCTCTCTCTCTCCATTTCTGTCATAATTACGGACACATACTCGACGACAAATCTAACGCTATGAACACGGGATGTCATACCCAGGCCAGAGTGATCTTTGTTAGAACACCGAGTGATTAATCATTAACTTTTCTCAGCGTATCATTTGTGGGTTTTTCTCGACTCTTCCTAATGAAGAAAAGTTGCCGCACTTACCAGGGTGTGGCCGTAACCATGACAGACGTTATGAAAAGACACAGAGGAATGTGAATTTATAAATGAAATTAGACCCAGAGACAGGGCGAACAAAAGAAGCCATTTCCCATCACACTGGTTTGAAAATGCGGTATTCCATATAAGGCTAAACCACAGCTAACCAGTCTTATGTAACCTAACCTTAGGATTTCCAGCAGTGATCCTCAGGGGCGATAATGGGCGAGAAGTGAAAATAAGGCATCATCATTTCTTCCAACAAAAAGCGCGTCTTCTCCAAAGCATCGCAGTCGATGCACAAGGCAGTTCTGATTCCTTTCTCAACACTGTCTCCCTGGTTATTGCGGTACAAAATAATACACGTTGTACGTACGACTACATACGACAATCACTAAATAATCACAGAAGAAAATGCCTTACATGTCCAAAACCTTTCAATACGAGTAGGAGAATGTCTCGGTCTAACAGTCCAGGAAGGTTAGTGGAACGAAACATAAACGAGAAAAGTTTTCTCCTCATACAATGACAATCTAAATCTACAATGTAGGAACCGTATATGTATTTTCATATCATTTTCATATTTATAACCGAAAAGATGTCTCTTGATATCTGGCATACACTATAACTGGGGTTTTATGTGTATACTTATATCACAACATGTCGTTCCTCTTCGTCCGTACCCCCTGTCCATGGTTTGTAAACACGAAGAGGTAGCTGCCAGACACTCGACAACTGACTCCCATGAATGTCTACCAGTAATTCCAAGTTCATTGTCTTCATAACGCAATTCCTTTCTAGTTCTCTATCTAAAACCCCCTCATACCTTTCCAATCTCCTATGATGGCTCTGTAATTGCACCATTAAAGACAATATAAGTACTTGTTACCACCGAAACATATAAAACCCCCACATAGCTCTAATGTCTAAGTCTGCCTTTTAGAAACTTGGAAGTCCAGGTCATCTTTCCGAAAAAGTGAATAAATGTTACAGTCATATGAAAAGGCTACGTAATCCTTCTCCGGAATACAGCTATTACATCTGGGGAGGATCTACTACTACATACCTGACAATGTTGACCTTAAAACGACCCGACTTTCCAACTCTCTCAGTCTGATCTCGATACTCGATTCAACTTACCCAACGCCGCCATATTAGTTCTAGTCCAACTTTTTTTCTACAGTTTGACTCCGTTATCTGCTCTCGATAACTGGTTGCTTGTCTACCTTCACCAGTAGCTAAGCAATGTGATGCTCGGCAAACCATTACGTTGCATGATAACCGTGTGGCCGCTGGCAACTCAGACGATGGGCAGTTGTGATATCTGTTTCTTCCCCTACCCCGCCAAGCTTTGGAACTCTTTACCTTCTCATGCCTTAATTAACACCCAAGACTTAACCGTTCTCAAACGGCAGGTCCTCCTGTTCCTCAAAAAAAAAAAAAAAAAAAAAAAAAATCAAGAGGATTTCCCTTATCTCTCTCTGCTTCTCCATCTCTGTAGCCCATTTCATATATCATCTAAGGACCCAGCCTGGAATTCGTCTTATGCCTGTGAAAAAAAATCATATTTTGTGTGTGTGTGTGTGTGTGTGTGTACGTACAGAGACATGGTTCCAAGAGTTTAAAACTCCCTCCCCATACAATACAAATAGGTAATTACACACACACACACACACACACACACACACACACACACACACACACACACACACACACACACACAAGCACACACCAGCAATCTGCATCAATTTT